>NC_080426.1:73461990-73749490 GCF_029873635.1 Malania oleifera
CTTGAATTGTCATCAACAATTAAGAAAGCATATGATTTTCCTCCTAGACCCTGAATTTGGTTTGGACCAAATAAATCTAAGTGCAACATCTGAAGAGGCCTAGTGGTGGAAATGACTTTCTTCTTCTTAAAACTGGATTTAGTTTGTTTACCAAGCTGACATGCATCACATATCTTATCTCTCACAAATTGAGTCTTAGGTAAACCTTAAACTAATTCATTTATAACCAGTTTTGACAATAAATCCATGCTAGCATGCCCTAGTCATCTATGCCAAAGCCAACTAGCCTCATTTATAGCATAAAAACATTTCACATGTTGAGAGGCTAAGTTATCAAAGCTGGTTGTATAAACATTTTCATGGTGTTCAGCAGAAAAAAAAAATTTATTTTTAGAAAGGTTTTCTGTTATGCATTTATCATGCCCAAAAGATACTCTATATCCTTTATCATAGAGCTGATTTATACTCAACATATTATGCTTTAATCCATCAACAAGTAAAACATTATCAATAACTAGAGAAGGTTCCTTACCAACTTTACCTACCCCGATGATCTTGTCTTTTGCACTGTGCCCGAAGGTCACGAATCCTCCATCCTTTGGTGTGATGGACGCGAACTTGGCCTTATCACCTGTCATGTGCCTTGAGCAGCCACTATCTATGTACCATTTATATTTAGATGAGTACGACCTCAAGCACACCTCATGATCACCATGTGCCATCAAGCACAAGTTTGTGACTTCAACGTCACTGGACTCAGTGTCTGAACCGCTGGTACTATGTCTATCCCAAGAAACATTGGACTTCATTGATCTTTTCTTCTTTTTCTAGTCCCTTTTCAATAGTGGGCATTCTGGTCTAATATGGCTGACTTTGTTACAATTGAAGAAAATGGGAGGATAAGATTTTTGCTGAATTTCTTAGTTAGTAGTTCCATGTCCTCATCAAACTTCTGATCACTATCTTCACTAGAGTTGCTAGTAGATACTTTCAGAGTAGTCACTTTCTTTGCTCTGTTATGCTCGCTCTACCTCTCATTTATTGCCTTCATATGTGATGAGCGATCCAATAAGCTCATCCAGTGACATTGCCTTTAGGTTTCTCCCCTTAGCTATGATAGTGGCTTTTGCCTCCTAGATTGGTGGTAGACCCCTAAGTATTTTCCTAATCATTTCATATTTTGGTTAAGTCTTACCAAGTGCATGCAAAGAGTTGGTGATATTTGTGAACCGAGTGTACATGGTTTGTATGGATTCATAAGAGTTCATCTTAAAGCCTCATATTCACTAGTTAACATGTCATTGCGACTATCCTTAACATCTTTAGTGCCTTCATACATAACCTTTAGTTTATCTCATATTTCGTTAGCAGATATGCATGCCATAACCCTATTAAATTCATTAACATCTAATGCACAATATAAGGCATTCATGGCAATGGAATTACCTGAATCATTTTCGTGTCATCATTAGTGAGTTCATCTTTAGTATTAGGTAATTTGACTTCTTCTACTGTTTTCATAGGGACGAAATCTCCTTTGGAGACAACCCTCCACACCCTCCAATCAAGATTTTGAAGAAAAATGCGCATTCTTTGTTTTCAAAAGGTGTAATTAACACCAACGAAAATTGGAGGACCTGTGGATGATTGTACTCACCAAAAGGGGTTACACCAATGTGAGCCATTGGGATCATTTACAAAAACGATTAAGTCTAATGCAACAAAACTCTGATACTAAATGTGATTTTTGGTGTAATCCCAAAAGGAGGGGGGTGAATTGGATATTTTAAAAAATCCTAGGCCAAATTACACTAGCAATTAGTATTTCAAAACCTAGGGTCTTTTCTAATCAAATGGAGATTTAACAGATATATGAACGTCCAAACAATTTAAACAATTATAGCAATTCCAGTATTTCATAAACACTCACAAATCAGTATTTAAAAAAAATGCAATAATCTCAATAGATAAAGATAAGCAGGAAAATATGGAAAAAATAAAGAGTATAGGGAAAGAGTGACATTCGATTTTTATCGAGGTTCGGCAATAGTGCCTACGTCCCCGCCTCAAGCCAACCCACTTGAGGATTCATTAAATGCTCACTTAACAGGATGGAGCAACGCCGTTTACACTACTCCTTACAAGGTAGAGTCTCCTTGGCTTACTTACGTGTGAAGCCAAACCTACACCTTACAAGACGGTGTTTCCTAGCTTACCTAACCGGGCTAGAGCCAAACCGGTACACCTTATAGAATGGTGTATTCCTCTTCCGACCACATGCTGGGAATACAAGGATAATGAAATTTTGTGTACAAGTATAGTGCTTCTACAATAAGCAAATTTGTACAAAATGAAGTTGAATGCACTCTTGCGTGATGGGAGATTAAACTCAATAAAGATTATAAGATATCTCTCAAAAACGTATTTATGAAATATTGTGAAATATTATGATAAATATGATCTTTGTTTCAAGTATATAATATTTGCTAAGTGTTTAACAAAGATCTTTAAACTTCAAGTAATACATCCAAAAATATTTTTCAATAAAAAAGTGTAGGAGATAATGATGATTAGTTTTACAAAAAACTATTTTCCAATAAGCACAAAAACTAGCTTCTAAATCTTGAAAATGAGAGTGCAAAGATTCCTAAGCTGTAGAGAGTTTTTCTACCAATATTTATCAATCAAATAGTATGGGAACAACTTGAGCTCACTCTCTAAAAAATTGATATTCAAACATGAAAGAATGAGAGTGAGTATAAGCTTAGCAATGAAATGTATATGCTCACAATAATGAATATTCAATCTAAGTTCAAGTTGCAATGACTTTGCAAATGAAGTAGATGAACTTAATGACCTCTTTCTATAACGATAAAAACAAGTGTATAACAGAAAGAGGTTGAATGTATGCTTTGAGTATGTGAGAATATATGAAATGGGAGCACCAAAATTTTAGAGAATTTCTTTGCTAATCAAAGGTACTAATCATGCTTTAGAATGGGGTATATATAAAATTTCCAAAAAATATAACCGTTAGGGACATGGAGGGAATTATTAAGTTTGTGTAATTAAAAAATAAACTCATTTTAGTGCTGAAAAATGAAAAACCGGAGAGGTCCGATCGACTGGCCAAAGCGCTAATCAACTAGCCTTTGTAAATATTTCAAAAAATTGATGGGTCGGTTGGCTGAGTACAGCACTGGTCGGTTGACCCTTGGCAATTTGCAAAAGACCGAGAAACGGTCGGCTGGGCAGGGTCCTATCAGCTAGGCTTTTGAATAGCTGGTCGGTTGAGGCTTTTTAGCTCTAAGATAACCGGTCGACTATGCACTTTAAGAACAAGCCAAAACATAGGTCGGTCGGCTGGGCTTCCTAGGTGAAAAAGTGGTCTATCGGCTGGGGCAATAATAAGCCAAATATTCAGGTCGGTCGACTAGGGCGTTTTGAGCGTGTAAGGGTCAGTCAACCGGGGCTTTATAAAATCAAAGATTTCGCCCTAAAATTAACCTTAAATTTTTCAAACCTATGTATATGAGTATAACATTTTAGTTAAAGGGTTTTTCATGAAAGGTTTTGGATCCTAAGGTCAGTTTATGGTCTTGTGTTTGAACTTTCATTCCCATCATGCATGAAATGCATTATTATGGACCAATACAGAAATGCATTACAATACAAAAATAAAATATCTTCAATCTTTTTGCTTTCCTGATAGTCATCATGTAGTGTCTTTGAGATCCTTATAACTTTGATCATACCTCAACTTTATGTGCTTCCAAGAGAATCATCTGCTTAAACACTAGATGCACAAGTGAAATACTTTAGATTTATCATAATCAAAACGAGATAGGACTCATAAAGTCAACAACAAGGAAGATAGGCTATATTTGCGTAGATATTTAAATTGATTGGAATTTCTAAGAAGACATGTTTTGAACAAAAAATTCTTTGTTTGAATGAAGACTTTTAATTCTTCAACCTAGATCAAATCCCTCTAGAGATCACATAGAGACTTAGGGAGTATCTTATAGCCTGATGTTTTCTTGACAACAAATAGAGCAGTTGTCTACATTATCCTAGAAAAATGACTAGTCATGAATAAGATTTTAGGTTATATTTAAATACATATTTAAATTCGTTGAAATTTCTCAAAAGTGGTGTTGTGAACAACAAATTCTTTGTTTGGATGAAGACTTTTAATTCTTTGATCTATTCATCATGCTTCACAAAACTACAACCCTTAGGCCTTGGAATCTTATCATATTACAAGAAAGTTAAGCTTCATCATATTTAGCTCCCCCCAATAATAATAATAATAATAATAATAATAATAATAATAATGAATATCGATTCACTTTTTTTTCCTTAAGATTTATAGGACTCGATCACTCAACCTAGCATGTAACTAAGCTAGGTTAGTAAAGGTACCCAATAAATGCTTAGTAAAAAAAAAAATCAACTAAGATTGCATGTTTGGTACATGATTAGGTTAGATCGATGAGGTGCCCAAGTAATGTTTAGTTGGATCAAATCAACTAAAGTCACACACTATTAGCATGACCGAGTTTCACGTGCCAAGCTTTTTTAGGACATTAAGCTTCCTATGTCTAATTATCTTTGTGCACATGAGATGGGTCATTACCACATCTGATCTGGCTAGCTAGCTATGGTACCATGCTCTGTACTTACTTAATTCATCCGGGTTCTTATATAACATAACTGTTCATGTAACCATATCTCATAATCATTATTTCATAAGTCTGTGCAAATCATTTTCATTATCATATCATATCTGTCATATCATAATCGGTATAATAAAAATCGTCATATCATAGCTATCTCGGTACAAAACCGGTATACCATATCATAACTCTGTCATATCATATTTCTGCGTAAATCTGCCACATCATATTTTCATCATATTCATAAAATTCTAAAATCAATATAATATCATATACATAGCATTTTCTAATCTCTGTACAAAATCATAATTTGCTGTATATCGTCAAAAAATATTCTAATTGTAATCGTATAGTCATTTCTTATGCCACACAATTTGAGTAATAATTCTTAATATAATAATTACCTAGGAAAAATAAAGGTTTTACTAGAAAAAAATAATATATAACCCTTTCTAGGGTTTTCTCAATCTCATAATACCAGGTTTTTCCCAAAAATCTAATTTAATCAAATACTACAATTTAATAAATAAATCATAATTTTCATACCCATAAAATTACTCAAAAAACTATATACAATATTCTAGTAATTCTATACCATAATTTAACAGGGTGAATTTCTAAAATAACTGACGTAATTTATAATACCAGGTTTTTCCCAAAAATCTAATTTAATCAAATACTACAATTTAATAAATAAATCATAATTTTCATACCCATAAAATTACTCAAAAAACTATATACAATATTCCAGTAATTCTATACCATAATTTAACCAGGTGAATTTCTAAAATAACTGACGTAATTTATAATACTAGGTTTTTCTCAAAAATCTAATTTAATCAAATACTACAATTTAATAAATAAATCATAATTTTCATACTTATAAAATTACTCAAAAAACCATATACAATATTCCAGTAATTATATACCATAATTTAACCGAGTGAATTTCTAAAATAATTAACATAATTTATTCCCCTTACCTTTTTCCTGAAGAAATGCCTACAAGGATCCTAAAACAATGTCTGCGGCGTTCACACAAAACCTTGTAACCATATATTTTTGCTTAATCAGCTAAATCCAGAAATAATTTCTGTCCTAACACCCCTATGCTCACACGCTCCCGTTAATCAGTTAAATTCTATAAAAAAAAAAAAAAATGCAGGTATGATCTACTTCCTATATTTAAATTTAATTTTTAACATATTTAAAAACACTAATATGATCAAATCCCCACAATTTAATCTAATTCCAAAATATCCCCAAACCCAAGCATATATTTAAATCACATAAATATAATTAAATTCATATATTCAGATTTAATCGGGAATATTTTAAGATATCCCTGGCATAATCTATTCTCCTTACCTTATCCCAAGAGTGGTGCCTAAGAAGCCCAAAGCTAAAATCCGCTTCGATTAACTTGCTAAGGATCGAAACTAAAACCTCGTGGTAGTGTCTGATCATCGATTCGACTGAAGATTGGGAAGAAATCAAAGAGAGAGAGAGAGAGAGAGAGAGAGAGAGAGGGCGTGAGGAGAGAGAAAGTTGAGAGAGCTTGCCGGGGGGAGCGAAGAAAATGAAGTCTCTTGACATTTCAATTTCAATTGCAATGTTCTTGTTGATTCCAGAGACATATATATTATATATATATATATATATATATATATATATATATATATATATATCCATTATATTATTTATTTAATAAATTTGATTTAATAATATTATTTATTTATTTGTAATAATAATAATAATAATAAGAATTATTATTATTATTATTATTATTATTATTTTACACTCCTAAGCATATCATTTTCTAGAGCGTTACATTAAATGTCAATCCACACTTTGTATATGAGCTTTAATGTCAAACTTAAATGCATATTATTTTGTAATATCTTCTTACCTGGATATGCTTGACCTGCACTAGAAATTTAAATTATGCATATTCTTAGGGGAAGCTTTTTCAAGTTGTACCCATTTTTGCTTTTGTATTTGTCATCATAAAAAACGAGGTGATTGTTGACTTTATGAGTCCTATCCTGTTTTTATTATGACAAATCTAAAGTATCTCACGTGTGCATCTAGTGTTTGAATAGATAATTCTTTTAGAAGGCACGTAAAGTCGAGGTACACTAAAAGCCATGAAGAATTGAAAGATCACTTCACCCGACGTGTGGCATGGCAATGAGCAAGAATTGAAGACATTTTCTTTTAATTGTAATTGCATTTAAGTTTGGTATGTACTTATTGCATATTATGCATGATGGGATTGAATATTGAAAATGACCATAGATTGATCTCAGGATCCAAAACTTTTCATGAAAAATCCTCCACTTAAAATGACATTTTAATTCACATAGGGCTGAAAAGTTTTTAGGTCCAAAACAGAGCTAAACTTAGGATTTTTACTAACCTCGGTCGATCGACCATTTCATGTTATATACACCCCAGTCGACTGACCAAGCTATCTTGGCCATAATACAAAGTCCCAGCCGGCCGGGCCCCTTACTGTTTTATATGCCCAATAGACCGACCTATTAATTTTACACGTTTTCAAATGCCTTAGCCGACTGGTCTATTTTGTTCTTGAAAACCCTAGTTGACCGGACCACGTTCTTTGGCTAAGATCAAATCCCCAGAAGATCGGCCCAATCTATACTTAATATGCATAGTCTACCGGCTTTCAAAGCCCCACCAGATCATCAGTTTAGCAGACCGACTCTCGGTGATTGGGAAATCGCCTTGGTCCAACCGACTGGTGATGTCCCAGTCGACCGGACCCTTCATTGCTTTATGAAAAAGAACTAAGGCCGATCGACCGGTGGCTTGCCCAGTCAACTGGACCTCTCAGGTTGGGCAATGTTTCAGCACTAAACGTCATTAATGTTTTTATTAAACAAATCCTAAAATGGCCAATGTTTCCCTAACGGTCAAAATTTTTCAAAAATTTATATATAGCCCATTCAAAAGCTTCACTAACAACTTTGATTAGCTTAAAATTCTCTCAAAATATTTTGTGCAGTTATTTCTCCTACTCTCACATATATAAGCATACTTGATTCTCTTTCTCATATTCTTTTGTTAAATCATCTTAGAAAGAGAGCATTGATTTTCATTCTTCATTTTCAGATTTATTGCACTTGAAGATTGTTGAATATTCATCATTGTGGGCATTTTTCATATTATCTAAAAGCTTGCACTTTCACTCATTCATTTGCCTTTGAGAATCATTTTTGAGAGTAAGCTTTGAGTTTTTTCCATATTATTTTTGTTGATAAATAGTTATTGGGAAAACTCCTTATAGCTAGTGAATCTTTGTGCATATTTATTGCAAGATTCAAAAACTCATTTTGTGTTTATTGCAAAATATATTTGTGAGCTAATCTCCAACAATCTCTTACACTTTATTTTTTTTAAAAAACCATATTTAAAGATATTATTTGGGGTCTTTAGATCTTTGAAATACACTTAGTGAATATTTCATATTTAAATCAAAGATCATTTTCACTATCATCTCTCACACTATTTCATAAATATATATTTTTGAGAGATAAACTACAAATACTCTATTGAGCATAAACTCCCATCATACAAGAGTGCATTGAGTTTAATATTGTACACATTTTCTTATTAAAGAAGCACGTTATTTGTACACAAAAATTTTCATATCATTATATTTCAGGCATGGGGTATCGCCTGAGGAGGAAGTGATCCATCCTTTAAGGATCTGTTGTAACAGTTTGGCTCCACCCAGCTAAGTGAGTTAGGGAGAATCCGTCCTGTAAGGCGAGTTTATAAACAACATTGCTCTGCTTAATTGAGTGAGGAAGGTAGTGAATCCTCAAGCGGGTCGGCATGAGGCGAGGACGTGGGTCGGAGTGCCAAAACTCGTAAAATCATTGTGTCACTTTTCTCTATACTCTTTACATTTTGGTATTTGCATGTTTACATTTGATTGTTGATATTATTGCTTTTGTGTTTGAATTCAAATTTGTGATCGATTGAGAATATACTGAAATTGTAATACTTGTTTAATTTATAGCACACTCATATATCTACTGAATTTGTGATTGATTAGAAAAGACCCTAGGTTGTGATATACTGATTGTGGGTATAAAAATAGGACACAATTGACCTATAATTTTTAAAATATCCAATTCACCCCCCTCTTGGGATTGCACCAAGAATCACAACATGGATTAATGGCTGACTATGGCTTAAGTGGGCGAAAAATTAGAAGGAGAAAGTGGTTGATTACTTTTTGATCTTAGACCAATTAATTGGCTGATTGACTTGCCTATTTTAGACCTTTCGTAGGCGTGATTTCCTTGCCCATTACATTCTATTATTGGCATGAAGGAGCTACTAATTTCAGACCAAATTAGTGTTAATTTTAGGCTTTTATTTTTTTTACCATTTTTATTTACTTTCTTATTTTGGAACCAAGTTAGTTTCCTTTTTCCTTATAACGGGTGTGTAGGGCTAAAAAGGGCTGATTAGTTTTAATATTTTGTAGTCTTATTTTTAGCCATGTTTTATAAATAGTATGCACTCATTGTAATGAAAAGGGGGGGGGGGGGCATAGGATGGAAAAAAATGTGATGTTTGTTTCTTATACTGGTTCTTTAGTGAACTTGTGAACGTATCAAGGATTCTTCCTTCTAGCATTCAAATTTTATACCTTTGGTTCGTGATTCAATTATAATGATTGGGTCGAGGTTTGTCACTTTTATACCTTTGGGTCGTGTTTTATTTATAAATGCTAGGTCGGGATTTTTTATCAAAAATCTGACTTTTAGCTTTCTTGGGCAAGTATTCCAATATTGTTTGTTGGGTCTCAAAGTATGTCAGTTGAGGTTCGCATCAAAATGTGTTTAACCTACTTGCTCTCATCGCTGCACAGACATTTCTTACGAAGGCTTGACTAATGAATTTTTTTCATTTCTTTACAATTCACGACGTAATTTTTGTTTGTATTCATGTTTGCTTACTACTTCCACTTTATTTTTATTCTATGATTATGAAGTTCATGTGGTGAAATGATTGTTTACTTTTAGCTGATTAGTTGAGCTAGTTGGAAGGCTCCCCAATGCTTGGGTCCTCAACTACAAAATACAATTTATAAAACCTAACTAATCCCAAGTTCTGTAGAAAGTGAGAAAGTCAGGTGTCGATCCACAGGTGAAGTGCAGTTATGAACCACTTCCATTCTAGTTTATTAAAGCTTTGTGTAGAAGAAAGTAAAATAAAGAGATTTTGATTGGGGTTTTCTAACAACCTACTGAAAGCATGTAAATTTCACTTTAACTATACTCCTACAAAGCAGTCCTCAATTATGAATCTAACTTAGATTGTCATGTGCGTAAACTACGTTCAGACAGCTATCTGTATTAGGTTAGATGGTGAAAAAAGTCGTTTGAGGGGATATGGTTGCAAGGGTGAACCAGAGTATACCCTATCTCATCCATCATGAAAAACCTATTTAGTATCCATAGCCTACTACGTATATCTAACTGAATCAATAGTAGTGTTATACTATCCCTAAGACTTCATCACAATCCAAGCATTAAAAGTGCATGAAAGTAAAAACATGGTATTGAAATCAAAGCAAGTAAAGAAAGCAGTAAAGGAAAGTAATAAAGATCAAAGCATATAAAAGATCATTCCATTGCATTCAAATCGTCTATCACTAATGACTGGATCTACAACCAAATGATCATCTATCTACTTGGAAGCACAAGAGTTTTGCAGGTTATCACAGTCCTTCGAATACTTCTTGCACAAACCAGAATAAGTATTGAAATCTACACTAATTTATACTCTTAATGGCTCTCAATAACGTCTTAAGTCTGTCACTAACCTAAGAGATGCCAAAGAGGAACCCTAAGAACATTTTCAAAGCTAATATTTATACTCATTAGGGCGTACAAGGTTTGAATTTCAAAATAAGAAAGTTTGTAGAAAATCTCTTGTCGAATATTGTTGCTGTCGACCAAGTTGCACCCTTATGGTCACGCCCTAGTTGAGGTTCGCGGGAAATCGGGAAGTCAACTTAATATCCTCTTGATCTAGTCGCACCATTGGGTCTTACTAGTCGAGTTGATGGTTGAGACTTGTAGGATCTTGATCTCTAGGAAAGCTTAGAAACTCGACTTGATCGCCCTTCATGGTCTCCGTAGTCGAGCTGTTGGTCGAGACTCTCGGTATCTCTAGCTCTGTCAGCTTCAGTGTCTCAACCAAATTGCCCCTTAGGGTCACTTGGTTGATCACTTAGTCGAACCTTGTAGCATTTCATATTTAGTCTGAACCTTGGAGTCTGTAGCTTGTGAGCTGGTCACCCCTTGTGTTGATGGTCGCAGCACATGGTCGAATAGAGTCTTTTCTCCTTTGATGTGTGTTGAGGCTCTAGGAGTTTTGTTGAACATCTTATTTGAGTTGTAATTTCCCAAATACTCCATTGGCTTCCTATAATGCTTAACTCCTCAATTTTAACCCGTATTTCTTGAAACACGAACAAACCTTGCATAACTCCAAACTATGTTAACCAAGGGTTACATACAAGATAAATGAGGATAAACAAAAGTAAATGAGGGGCCTAAAATAGAGCATTTTAGGGACTCATCACAACCCCCAACTTATACTTTGCTAGTCCTTGAGCAAAGTGAAAATTGGAAAACTAAGAAAACTAAAAAATCCTATCTACCTCCTCTTTCATGGGAAACATGATTGCATTTACCGTATGCAACAAGGCTTTAAACTCCTATGTTGGTCCTAGTGGATGAGTTGTAGTCTCGTGAGGGTTTCCAGGGCGATACCCACAAACACTGATATCAGTGATCATCAGGTAATACTAAATGCAACACAACTATGCCATTTTACGTATAAGTATATAACTTAATTATACACGGGCTCTTTCATCCATAACTTTATCTTACAAACAACTCTGAAGCAAATCACTCATACGAGTTTCAACATTGTATAGCCATCAAGAAAAAAACAACTCATAAAGAATCAATCCAGCAATTGCAATTCAAAGTTAATATTATCATGTAAATTTGATCATGGATAGGCCACATCATAAGGCATGTGTAAAGTGCATGATCTGTCACACTCACGATACCCTTAGACACTTACATAATGGTTGTCTTAACTCAGCCTCGCTGGTATACCCTAAAAAACACTCAGAAAAATAGGTTCACTCTCATATGTGAGGAAGAATGTCATGATCAAACATCCCACATATTTTGAAGAACCAACGCTAAGCATGGATTGAACTAGTCTCATAAGAATGGGATCCAGCCTATTAATGAGGTTTCAGGTCCTTTACCCTAGCTTCTCCTCACCTACTTGCCACATCCAACAAAGACCACCCTAGATTGACTTATTTATAGACCAGAAGAGAATACATCATATGCATTGGACAACCGAAGAGTCTTTAAATGTGTAAGAACATATGTGTTGTGTCCCTAACTTGACCCTTTTATATTTGGAGCAGGTATTCTACATATTTTTTATTTCCTTTTCTTTCTTTTGCTCATTCTTTTATCATTTTCTTTCATGGTTAGCTAGGACAATTTTCACAAATTTTACGTCATCTCCATACCTTCGTTAAGAAATTAAACTCAAAAAGAAGTCCATGAAATAAGTCTATCTCTAGGGGTGTATTAATTTTCACGTCTTGAGTAGACTACAATACCTAGGTTTGTATCTCCCCACTAGACATCACCTCAAGGCTAGAAAATGCAAGAACCGAGACTAGAGAGCAAAGGAAATCCAGAAAATAAAAGGAAAGTTGAGTTCCATAAACTTAGAGTTTGATGTTAACAACTCAAGAAATAAATGAAAGGCTCAACAATAGCTCACAAGGTGTCATAGTGACCACGTTTGTTCTCTTAATACTCTCAAGGAACCCTAAGTGCTACAAATCATGTGAAAGTGTGTTTTTAGCCTTGTGAAATACCATGTGAATGGAAGAGTTTACATAACCATATTAATACAAATGAATCACTTGTCAACCCACACAGAGTGGCATAATAGTACACAGGCTATGTTATGTGAAACTACGCATATGTGACTCACTACTTTGTTAGTGAGCATAACACTATCATATAAATGATAAGCCTATGTATGTAACCTATAGGTAATATAAATGTATGTAAAGAGTATAAACAGTGTTAACATGGCATAAAATAGTTGATGTTTACTGAAAAATTATAAAAATTGTCATTTTGTGCTTAGAACTGTACCATGTAGTGTTTCCTACCCCCCTACCCGTAACTTAAAACTTCAGTGTCCCTACTGAAGTGTGGAAAGAAAGAACTTGGAGTGCATGGGAGGAAACACTGCATGGTGCTATGAATTCATTCAATGTACTTGCATATAATAAACACAGAAAATCCAGAAATGGCAAGCACAAGCAATGATACACTGAAGCACAAATGATAAGTCTAGTAAAAAGCACCATATATTTGCATTTAATCATAGGCAATACAAAGTATGCTGAGCATTACAAACCTGACTATGACCAGCAAAATCATGGTGTGTATACCGAAAAAAAAAAAAAAAAAAAAAGAAAAGAAACAAAGGTGTGCCTCAGCAGCACAATACATAAACAGAGCGAGTCAACGGATGTCCTAGTCCTCCTCCGACTTCGAATTCGAATCAGAAATAAGGTATGGATTTTTAGGGGAATTGCTGGGGCCAGAAGAGTTTGCCATTGCCGCGACTATCGTACGGAGCATCTCCACCATCGCATTCCATATCAGAGGGGCCAGAGTGAAAAGTGGCACACTAGTCGGGGGTGATGTTGTAGCACGCGCTGGTGGCATAACCTTTGGAGTTGCCGATGGGGTCCGCACCTCCTTCACTAGTTGTCCCGTGCTCTTGAAGCAGCTTGCCCTATTGTTGGCGATTCACCCCTCTATGGGCCTCGGGGCCATTAGCGCCGAGCTACTTGTGATGATTAGCCTAGTTTCTCATTCGTCTAAGATCCTAAACATAGCTTCATCTTTGACTAAGAGTGTATATAGAAGAACGTAGGGGAGATGAAGAAGTTCAGGTGTGATGTAGTACGGGGATGGGTAACCTAGTCCTATGGATGTCAACCCTTAATCAACATACATGAATCAAACCATGAAATCTTCAAGATGTCGGTGGATTAGAATAGTGTTGTTGTTGAAGTCAGATGTGAATGGTGGGAAGGATCAGAGATGGTGAAGATGTGATGGATAGATTGTTGGTCTGACACCAACTGATCTCCGAGGAGAACGTTATAGCCTCTCACCACTCAATCGCAAGGATCGGAACAAAGTTCTAAGCTTTCAAAGGAAGAACCTTTATTCAATCAATAATAATACTTGGCTAAAAACTCTTTTCTAGCATTTACAATAGTAACATATATAGGTAAAAATAAAGACCTAGCTATAAATGACCTAAACGTCCCCACACAAGCATGGGAGACAACTCACTTAAAGTTCACAAATTAACTCGCATAAGTTTCTCACAAATTATGTACTTAACAACTCATAATGCAATTAGTTGAATATAAATAAAGTTAAAAGGGAGGCCCAAGCTATGTGGGGCCTATAGAGTCGTGTAGGGCCCAATAAGGTCTTGAGCTTAGAACCACAACTCGGGCTTCTTTATTCTGAAAAGTCTTCAAGTATCTCCATAAGTTCTTGTTGACTCTATGAGTCCAATCCGGTTTTGATAATGATAAATCACTTGGTATTTGATCTGTGCATTGAGATTGTGAACATGAACAATATTTAGCATGCAAGGAAGGCTAACAAGTTATGGAAGCCATGAAGATTAAAGAATATACATCTTGGAAAAATCTATGGAACTAAAAGAGTTGAAGAATGAAGATGCAAGCCGCAAGTTCAAGATCATCACGTGAATGGGTATTGAGAACTGAATGTATTTACATATTTCATATGATTTAATTCGAAGCTCAAAACATACCCTAGACTGACCTTAGAACTCATGCATCTCATGAACATCTTTAGGGGATACTTATGAACTTAGAGATTTTTTTAAAACCCCGAAAAATATTTTATAAAAGAGCAAAGAAAGAGAGCAAAGCAGATTTTTGAAACTAAAAAGGAAAAATCTAGAAAATGATCAGTTCAGAAGACCGAACTCCACGTTCAGTCATCTGAAGATTTAACTTTAGAAAATCAAAGTTAAGCTCAGTCATTTGAAGAATTTCTTCAGAAGACCAAAGATTAAGTTCGGTCATTTGAAGAATTATTGGTGAAACATAGAACCTGGCAGAAGCACATCAGAAGACTAAATTCGGACTTTAGTCGTCTGAACTTGACACTTTAGGAAACTGAACCCTAACCTCAGTCTTCTGACCCTGTGTCCAAGTTAATTTTTCAAAACTCTAAGGAACTTCAGTCGTCTGAGCCTTAACCCTCAGTCGTCTGAACATGCGGGAAAATTAAAAATTTAATTTTTAATGAGAGAACAAGCGAGTTATTTTTTGATCCAATGGTTAGGATTCATTCTAAGGGCAAGGTTACCTATATAATCAATATCTAAACCCTAGTGCCCCAATGAAAAAAATATAGAATGAACCTTTGACATACAATTGAGGAGATTGTACATTTAACACAACTTGGGAGAACTTTGAACACACTGCTGAAACTTTTGCTTGGGATTTCAAAATCTATACGTCAAATATGAGCTAAGGCTATCTTGATCTTTAAAAGGCAATCTAGCAATCGTTGTGCTTTCATTTTGGTATTGAGGTTTGGTAAATCGATCTGCTCGTTAATATTTATTCTCATAGAGTTTTTTTTTTCATCTAAACTGATTTACTTGTTGATATTTATTTTCAAAGAGCTTTTCATCTCAAAATCCATTATTGAATATTTGTTAAGAGGTTGATTTTGAGTGTGCTTATAGTAAATCGTTTTGACAAGATCGCTACTTGAGAAAAGTTTTAGTCATTGGTTAAATATTCTTGATGCAAGAGTGTATTCAGTTAAAGACTTGGTATTTTTGATATTACAAAACCACTTGATTATATATCCATAGAGTTCATAACTATATATATTCTTGAAGGATATTTTCTAAAAACTATTATATTAGGTTTTTGATCTTTAGAAATCATATATATATATATATATATATATATATATTTGCATATTACAAAGATCACATTGTGGTTGAATATTTTGGAAGAAAACTTGTTGATCTTGATCATTATAATATTCAAAACAAATCTTTTGATAAGATCACATTTGATATTCATGCATTAAAGAAGTTGAACTAGAATCCTAATTTCTCCAAAGCATTTACTTATATCATTATTTTGGGAGATTTGATAAAAGGGAAATTGGGTGAAGCATATCATTCTTATAACGATTATATCGTTACATACATATTGAGCTTCAAGTTTCATCATATGGATATGTGTTAGGATTTCATTTGTACTCACTAGCTTTGTTAGAAGCAAATCTTGAGTTGTTTTGCAGATTTATATTCTATATTGTAATCACGGTTCGGGTTGTGAACTTAGTGAGAAGGAGTTGTGTCTCTTGTAAGCAGTGGATGTAAGGGAAGCTCCATCCCAGTTAAAGGAGCAGGGATTTAGTGGAATCCTTGAGTGGGTTGCTCAAGGCGAGGACATAGGCTAGGTTGGCTGAACCTCATAAAAATTGTGTTTGCCTTCTCTCTTCCTTTACTCTTTTTATTTTCTACAAAGCATCTCAATATCTATCTTGCATGCGTATGTTAAATAACCCCACATGCACTTGACAATTAATTGGGTAAAAAGAATTCATTGATATAATAATTTAAATTAATTTTAAACTCCTGCAATTAATTTGTTAAATACAAAAATAGGGATTAAGTGGTAAATAATATTAAAGATTTTAAAAATACCCAATTCACCCCCCTCTTGAGATTACACCTAAATTAATAGTTCCTTCAATGGCTAGCAAGCATTGTGGACATCTGGGGGTCGTCCACATGTCACCATGTTAGCGAACGAAAGGGGAAGTGGTTACCGATCTCCATCATCTCTCCCGAGGCCAAAATAATTCTTCTCTGAAAAATAAGAAGAAAGGTATTTGGAGTAGAGTTTTGAGTTGAGACGAAGTACATCTTCCTTCAATATCCAGCAGCGCTCTGAAATAGGTTTACCTTTCCAATTGACCAAGAATTTTTTATAGGATCCAACTCGTGTTGTAACGCCCCAAACCCTTAATCTCGGATCCAGCGCGTTATACCTAATAAAATCCCTGATAATCCATAATTCATGATATACGCAGCGGAAAACATAAATATAATCTCCATATAACATAATACCAGAGTTTACTAATTCTTACTAAAATCCATAATAAATCATCCATCACCTGCATTTCCTTAAATCTACATAACTCTCAAAACATTTCAGTATTTTCACAATCATTCCTTACTTAACAACCTTAAAACATAAAGACTTAAAATATAAGATATCTACATCCCAAAATATTATTAAAATTATACCATTTTTCCTCCAAAAGTACTATAAAATCTTGAGCTCTCTAAGCTCGATCTCGAGGAGGTCCTGAAAAAAAAAATACATTTATATTCGGGTGAGACACATCTCAGTAAGGAAAGAAATAATATATTAAAACAGTGTGTGGCCAACATGAGTTTATAATCAACATAATATTTAACATTTAAAAATTGTTAACACAATTTTTAAAATCATTCTCTGATCCTACTCAAACACATGCAAATGTTTAACCTACGAGATTATCCGAGGATAGGGGTGATTACTCGCCCATACAAGTAGCACCCCTCTACTCTGATATTTAGGCAACCTAAAGGTCGTAGCTAAAGCATACCAGGGCACTCACCTTACTTAGTAAACCCTCAAGTGATAAATTGATCTCGTACTCACACAGTTCATACAAAAGTTTATCTGTGAAGACCCTAAGGATAGGAAAATCTACCCGCCCATACAAGTAGATTCCCTCTGCCCTAGTATATTATGCGGCTACTACCACATCTGTAGCTACTAGTGCACTCGCCTTACTCAGCCAGCCCTCAAGCGAAAGGTATGCCTCGCCCAATCGTAACATGTTTTACGTACATACATACTTCTAATACCATAATACATCATTCTTTCTATCATTATTCAATCATACACATCTGTTCATATTCATAACTTAACATTGCATTGCATTTCACTTTAAGTGACTCTTTCCCGTTCGTATCATTCACGTTTCACATTTCATTTCATTACATTGTCAATCAATTGTCATTTCATTGCACAACGTTTTCTTTTCATTCATTTGTACTACAGCTGCTCTTTAGCCATCATCAGTTAGTCCACATAGAAATGCGCTAGAATTTAACACAGCTCCTTTTAACTGTCATCAGTTAGTCCACAGAAATGAGCTAGATCTGCTAACATGGCTGTCTTTCAGTTGTCTTACACTTACATGGTTGCATTTAACATATACAGACAACATTGTCCATATCACATTTTATTCTCATTGCTTTACTTACTTAACCTACATCTCGTACATTTAACATATATTTGCATAGAATTTCATGCCATACACTTTAGCAGTAAAATTCATTCATTGCCTATAAAATAAGCCAACCAACATTTAACGTTTATATATTGAAAATACATTTCATTCCATACATAATTACCCTGAAGATATTTTTCCACCTTCATCAGTTCATTTTCGCATATACATATCTAATAAACGGCTCTAAACTCGAAAAAAATATAATTTAAACAGTTGGCATTTTAAACCCATACTGAAACATATATACGTATATGTCGCGACGTCCCGGTGCTCGTGTGCCCCGGGTGGCGAAATTAAAATCATTTTTACTTTTCAAGGAAAAATAGGGAATGTCGGAGTCGCCACTAACCTTTAGTGTGGTTAGAACACATGATTACTACCCCGTTAGGGGTAGAATGGGCCTACGTTAACGGGGTAGAATGGGCCTACGTTACCAGAGTTAGGCTCGAGAGTTCGGTTACGCGAGGGGAAGGTTCAAGCACCCCCTACGCGCCCATTCTTACGAACGGTACCTAATTAATTTGAAATTATCCCTAAGTTAATTTAAAAAATCTTTAAGTTACTCCTTTTTATGAATTTATAAATACATATGAAAAATAAATAAATAAATAAATAAATAAATAAATAAATAAAGATAATATATACATATATATTCCCTCAAAGCTTAAGGTACGTGATGCCCGAAAGCTTATACCCCCGCAATAAAATCATAGGGATATACCCACACAAAAATACTTGCTAAAATAATACCAAAATATTATAAATAATGGATATGTCAATACAAAATATAAGGATAGGATATAGTTGAAAATTCCATAAATATGTGAAAATAATAGCCCTAATATATTATAATGATAATGCATTACCTGTAATAATAATACTACTATAATAATAACACATATATACCTCATAATATTAATAACACATAAATATCAATACGATATTATAATACCACTTTAATATATATATCATAACACGTAAATATTAATACTATACCATAATAATACTACTAGACTAATAATACATATATATCATAATTTTACTAACTATACAATATGATAATAATATATCTTAACAAATACATGCAAAAACCCTAACTATAAATAATCAAAACTTTAACATAACACTAATTAAACCCTAATGTTAACAATAAAGGAAACATTTAAGAACACGACAATAAATCAAACCCTAAAAGTTAAAAGTAATATAAACAAACATGGAAACAAATAAGACGAAATTATGGAATTAGACAAACCCTAAAATAAATATACAATGTCAATCAAACCTGCAATAATATACAATAATATGAAAATAATCAAACATGCAATAATATGGAAATAAATCAAAAATCCTAAAAAATATGTACTAATAATTTGGAAACATATGAAACCCTAAAGTTGAAATGTGATAACAATATGGAAACACTCATAACCCTAAAATTAATAAACATTCTATATAGAGGCAATTAAACCCTAAAAATATTAATAACATGGAAACCAATCAAAACCCTAAATATAATAGGCAATATGTATAATAATAATAATAGCTTGGAAATAATTAGAGCCTTACAATTAATGTACAATAACAATGTGGAAACAAATTAAACCTTATAATACACATGCAATATATACAATAATGGAAACTATTACACAAGTAATATTATGGGAAACAATTTAAACCCTAAAGTTAACAAATAAAACACGTGACAATAATTATGGAAATAATTTTAAAACCTTACCATTAATATATCATGAAAATGTGAGAGACCAATCGAACCCTAAATAAAGCATATGATGAACAAAACCCTAAATATACCATTAAAACCCTAGATACAACATGTAATAATTTAAACCCTAAATACACAATATATACTAAAATAAATGACATACCACAAGATAGTATACAACAATAACATAGATACAATTATTAATTAAATGCTACAAAAAACAATGTATTAATATACACACATACATAGCATAGATATAAATATTACCTAAATATTACAACAAATAATATACATGTATACATAGCCCATATACAAATATTAATTAAATGCTACAACAAATAATGTATTAATATACACACATACATAGCATAGATATAAATATTACCTAAATATTACAACAAATAATATACATGTATACATAGCCTATATACAAATATTAATTAAATGCTACAACAAATAATGTATTAATATACACACATACATAGCATAGATATAAATTTTACCATAAATATTATAACAAATAATATATCAACATACACATATACACAGCCTAGATATAAATATTAACTAAATATTACAACAAATTAATATACATATATATACATAATACAACAACAATATTATATTAGGATGCAGACACATACGAATAAAAGAAAAAGAAAAGAAAAAAAACTAAAAACTTGAACTTTAAGAATTAAATATATATATATATATATATATATATATATATTGTGTGTGTGTGTGAGTATACTTACTGTGGGTACAGCCGGAACTGGATGAGCAGAGAGGGGCTGTTGGAGGTCTTCTCGGCTGTGTCGTGGCAGCAAAGCGGGTGAGTGTTTGCAACAGAGGGAACTCACTGGAGCGACCTTACGTTTCATGGTCAGAACTAGTGAAAACGACGGAGCTGGTGCAGGGGGACCTTGTCGGGGCAAGAGCTTGTGGCCGAGAAGCAGAGGAACTCCTGTGGTGCTGTGCTGCGGAGTTGTTGGCGGAGATGGTGTTATAGAGGAAGGCCGCCGGTGCTGCTCGTGTCGGCGGGTTGTCACGGTTGTGTTGCCGAGGCTGGAGGAGGCAAACGGTGGTCGGGGTCTTGTTGCCGGAACCCAAGGTGGCCGGAGCAGAGGTTGGCCGCAGCGGTAGGTTGGGATACCTGGTGTTGCAGCAGAGGGCCTCGGCTGTAACTGAAGGTGGTGGCCGAGAAGCAGGGTGGGAGGGGAGAACAGACACCTAAAACCCTAAAACAACTTTCCTTTTTTTATTTTATTTTTATTATTATTATTTTTTTTGTTTTTATTCTTATGGTAATAATGAAAATAGAAATAATAATAATAATTATCATTATAGTAATAATATAAGGATAATAATAATAATAACATCAATAAGGTAATAATAATAAATAATAATAATACTACTACTAGTAAATAATAATCAATAATTATAGTAAAAATAAAAATAATAAAGATACTATCAGTAAAATAATAATAATAATAATAATAATAATAATAATAATAAAGAAGTAATAATACTAGTATTAAAAGTAAAAATTAATAATAATAATAATAATAATGAAAACATTACTAATAAAAATGAAGATAATAAAAATAATAATAACCAAAATAAGATACTAATGCTAGTAATAATAATAATAATAATAATAATAAGGTAAAATAATAATAATAATAATAATAAATAAATAAATAAAAGTAATAGTAATAATAATCCAGAATAATTATAATAAATTAATAATAATAATAAATAATAAAAATAATTATAAGAAAGTAATAAAAGGGAACTCCTTATTCTATTCGGTTAGGGCAAAAATAGGGTGTCTACAGTATATATAACACAATTCATTTTTCATTAAATTCATAAAAATTCTGATTTAATATATATTTTTCCCGTTACCTGATTTCTTGAACTATGCCAATAGGGATCCCAAAAAATACCTACGGCGCTCACCCAGACCCTAAATAAAAAATTCTAATTCCATTAATTTAATCCTAAATAAAATATTATTTTAATACTTCATAGACCCTTAAATACCCAATAAATAAATATACCTTTAAATATAGCCAAATTACCAAAATTTTCAAATCCTACTTTTGCTTTGGAATAGGACCTAGAAAACCCCAATTGGAAGTTTACCTACACCAAAATAACGACAACCATGATTAGGACCACGTGGTGGTACCCGATCGTCGATTTAACCGCATATTTAAAGCGAAATTAAGAAAATGGGGAAAAGTTACCTTTCCCTAGGAGTAAGGCCTAAGCCATTCCCACGACAAATCTGCTCTAGTAGAAATGTCGATGGCAGAGCTAGGAATCCAACAACACCTTCCGTTTTTCGATCCGTCACAAACTCATCGAGAAATTAAGAGAGAAAGAGACGGAGACGAAGGTGGCTGAGCGTGCAGGAGTGAAGTTCAGGGGGGGGGGCGTTATGAAATTCATCTTTCTTCTTTTACTTTATATATATATTACTTTAACTTATACTTATCATATATATATATATCTTATCATATATATATATATATATATATATGTATATATATATTATAATAACTTACTTATATATATCATTCTAATTAGTTTTTTTTTTAAATCCAATGTAAAAATGTTTAATTTAATAACTAATTATTTAATTATTTAATTCATCTTAATTTAATTTAATTTCTTTAATTTTAAATTTTTTCTTCTTCTTTTTCCCACCCCATTCCTTTTATTTATTTATCTGTTATTTTATTTTTATTTTTTTCTAATTATTTTACTTTTTTCGAGTCTTTACACGCGTGATCATGGTTTTTGTCATCCAGGATTTCCTCAATTTCATCACGGTTCTTGGATATTGGTGGTGATGGTGGCAAAGGCAATTTCTGCTGTTCGGGTTCTTGATGAGTGGAGAACGGCATGGGATCACCTGCAGAGTTAGAAATAAGAGGCTCCACGAAAGTAGATGCTTCAAGAAATGGGGTTAAATCCTCAACATTAAACACATTACTAATGCCAAAGTTAGTAGGAATATCAATCATATAAGCATTAGAACTGAATTTCTTTAAAATCTTGAAAGGACCCATCTTTTTAGCATATAACTTTCTTACCTTTCCTATCGAAATCCGTTCGGGACGAATACAGATCATAACCATATCACCCTCTGAAAATTCTTGAAACCTATGATGAATATTAGCAATAGATTTATAATGTTTTGTGTTTAGATTGATCTTCATTATAATTTTAGCGTGTAGGTCATGTATGTGTTAAGCAAAGGCTTCGACCTATTTGCTCACTTTAACCTGCAGAGGTAATGGGACAAGATCTATCGGCTTCCTTGGTTGATAACTAGTGACAACCTAAAATGGACTAAGACCTGTGGTTCTATTCATTGAGCTATTGAATGCAAATTCAGCCATCGAAAGACACAAATCCCATGAACCTTTGTTATCACCTACAAGGCATCTTAATAGGTCTCCTAGACTTTTATTAACTACCTCGGTCTAGCCATCAGTTTGGGGATGGTAGGCACTAGAAAACTAAAGCTCAGTACCTAATATTGCCCACAAAGTTTTCTAGAAATAATTGACAAACTTTACATCCCGATTTGAAACAATGGTTTTCGGAAGGCCACGCAATCTTACAACTTCCTCGAAAAAGATGGATGCCACTTTTGAGGCATTATGTGTTTTGTTGCATGGAATAAAATGAGACATTTTAGGAAACCTGTCCACGACAACTATAGTAACCTGGAAAATTAAAAATGATTAAAATAATTAGAAAATAAATAAATAAAATAATAAATAAACAAATAAAAGGAATAGTATGAAAAAATAAAAAATATATATATGAAATAAAATGAAATTAGATTAATTATTATTTAATTGAATTAATAAATTAACTAAACGTTATTTAATTGAATTAATTAAATTAAGTATATGATATTTATATATTTATATATATGTGTGTATGTAAGAATGAAGGAATATATATATATATATATATATATATATATATATATATGTTTATATAATAATTTATAATATTATAATAGTATAATATAATATATTTTATTATATATAAGTATATGAAATATGGATGCTTAAAGAAGCATCCAGATTGAAATTTTCAATTTCAACAGAGAGGAGCCCCCCCCCCCCCCCCGAATTCTCTTGCTACTTGCCTCCATCTCTCTCTCTCTCTCTCTCTCTCTCTCTCTCTCAATTTTTCGACAGATTTGCGGCGGATCGGGAAACAGAAGGTGTCGTTGGATTCCTAACTCCGCCACCAACATTTCTACAGGAGCGGATTTGTCGTGGGAGCGACGTAGGCACCATTCCTGGGGTAAGGTAATTTTTTTCCTAATTTCTCAATTTCTTTTTAAATCTGCCACTAAATCGACGATCGGGCACCACCACGTGGTCCTAGTCGTGATTGTCATCATTTTGGCATGCATTCCAAAGTGAGAGTAGGATTTGGGGAATTAGGTAAATTGGTTATAGTTGAGGGTATAACTATTTATTTGGAATTTATGGCCCTAGGAAATATTAAAATAGTATTTTATTTAGGGTTAATTTAATGGAACTAGGATTTTTGATTCACGGTTCGGGTGAGCGCCACAGGCATTTTTCGGGATCCTATAGGTGTAGTTTAGGAAGTCAAGTAAGGGGGAAAATATATATTAAACCAAAATTTTTATGAATTTAATGGAAAATGAATTATGTTATATATATGTGTATATGTTTCAGTATGGGTTTAAAATGCCAATCATTTAAATTATGTTTTTCCGAGTTTAGGACTGTTTATTAGATACATATATGCGAAAATGAACTGATGAAAGTGAAAAATATTTTCAGGATAATTATGTAACAAATGAAAGGTATTTTCAGTATATAAACGTTAAATGTTGGTTGACTTATTTTACAAGCAATGTATGAATTTTATTGCTAAATTGTGTGGCATGAGTAAATGTAAGTTCTGTGCAAATATATGTTAAATGTATGAGATGTAGGCTAAGTAAGTAAAACATTAAGAATGGAATATGATATGAACCATGTTGCTTGTGTATGTTAATATAACCATGTAAATGTATGACAGCTGAAAGCCGTGTTAGCAGATTCTAGCGCATTTCTATGTGGACTAACTGATGACAGCTAAAAGGAGCTATGTTAACAGAATTTAGCGCATTTTTATATGGACTAACTGATGACGGCAAAAGAGCAATTGTAGTACGAATCAATGAAATGACAATGGAATGAAATGGTAATGAAATAACAATGGAATGAAATGTGAAATATGAACGATGAAAATGAGAAAGAGTCACTTAAAGTGAAATGTAATGCAGTGTTGCTGTGAACATGAACATATGTGAATGGTTGAATAATAACAGAAAGAATAATGTATTATGATATTAGAAGTATTTATGCTAATAGAACATGTTTCGTTTGGGCGAGGCAAACTCTTCACCAGAGGGCTTGCTGAGAAAGGCGAGTGCTCTATTTGTATCAGGTGTAGCAATAGGCTGCATAACATACTAGGGTAGAGGGAAACTACTTGTATAGGTGGATAGATTTCGCTATTCTTGGGAGCCTTCGCTGGGAAAACTTTGTTTGAATTGTGTGAGTACGAGATCAAACTAATACTTGAGAGCTTACTGAGTAAAGTGAGTGCCCTGGTATGCTTCAGCAGCGACCTTAAGGTTGCCTATTAGAGCAGAGGGGTGCTACTTATATGAGTGGGTAATCACCCCTATCTTCATGTAATATCATGGGTTTAATCTTTTTCATGTGATTGATTAGGTTCAGAGAATGATTTCAAAAATTATGTTATCAGTTTTCAAATGTTAAATATTACGTTGTTATATAATCTCATGTTAACCACACACTGTTTTTAATATATTGTTTCTTCCCTTACTGAGATGTGTCTCACTTGAATATGAATATTTCTTTTTCAGGACATCCTCAAGGTCAGTCTTAGAGAGCATGAGGGTTCATAGAATTTTGAGGATTATAAAGAGAAAGGATATATTTTGATAATACTGTTGGATTGTATAAAGTTTAAGTTTATGTTTTTATGCTTTATGTTTTAAGTCTGTTGAGAAAGGAATGATTATGAATACTAGTTGTGGATTGAGTTTTTAGAGGTTTATGGAGTTGCGAATACAGGTTGATGAATGGTTAATATTGATTATAGATAGAAATAGTAAACTCTAGTATTATATTTATGGAGATTATGTTTATGTTTGCCACTATGTATGTTTTGATTTATGGATTATCAAGATTTTATGTAGTATAATGCACCGGACCCGAGATTAAGGGTTCGGGGCATTACATTTTTGTATTAGAGTAATAGATTTTGGGATTTTGAGAACTTTGGAAATAATTTATACCAGAGTATAGGAATGAGTTAGGATGAAAAATAGGAGATGAGTAGGTTAGGTGTTGTGAAGTAGGTATGGTGTAGGAAAGTATAGGATTTTTTCTTATGGCTTGGAGGCAGAAATCCCTTGGCAGACTTCTGTGATTTTTTGATTCAATTGACGGTTTTAGAAAACCACGGTAAATCCATCGACGGTGATGTTTCCTAACCATGAGATTGGTCCTTATATAAAGATTTTGGATTTTTATTGGATTTAATTTAATGATTACGTTGTTTGGAGTTATGATATGGAATTCTTATCTCTTTTCTATCCTTTTTTTTAGGATGGATCCTAGAGTTGAGGATGTAGAGGCTGAAGGAAGAGAAGATTCAGATACTTCTAGTGAAGAGGACATTGATACCTCCAAGCTGCTGCAGGGGATAGTCCGCCAGGTTAGGGTAAAGATGAAGAAGGAACCTAAAGAACATAACTATCCATTTGCAGGTTAGGGCTGTAGCATTAAGAAGTTTATGAGGATAAACCCTACAGCCTTTGTAAGAGGACCTGATCTAGTGGCTGTAGAGAATTGGGTACAGGAAATAGAGGAAATCATGATTGTACTCGATTGCACGAACAAGCAGAAGGTCCATTATGCCGCTTTCAAGATGACTGGAGAGGCAAAGTGTTGGTGGCTTTCTGCGAAGTTGCTAGAGGATCAAAGGAGCTGGTAAAGATAGCTCTTATCTAGGAGAGAATCAAGGAGCTGTTCTTTGATATGTATTTTCCTTTATCTATTGGAGAAGAAAAAATTGAGGAGTTTGCTAATTTAACCCACGAGAATATGACCGTTGCAGAGTATGCAGCAAAATTTGTGGAGCTTTCTCATTTTGCACCGTTCTTGATCCCAAATGAGGTCAAGAAGGCCATGAAATTTGAAAAATGCTTGAGACGCAGGATATTTGAGCTGGTGGTGGGGTTTCAAGTTCAGAATTTCTTAGATTTAGTTGATAAGACTTGTATGCTAGAAAAGAGTATTCAGAGCAGCACAAAGCCTTTAGAGCAAAAGAAGAGACCTGCACCATCTAGTTTTTAGTTTAAAATCGGTTAGGGATCAGAAAAGAAAGGAAAAGAGACAGTGGACTCTGTATGCCCAAAGTGTAATAAAAGGCATAGGGGCGAATGTTGGTTTGGCACTCTGAATTGTTTTAGGTGCGGTAAGCCAAGGTATATCAAGAAAAATTGTCGGGAACCATTGCCTATGGTATCTGTTAAGAACCAGGACTGGGGAAAACAACAGGTACCACTTGGAAGAGGTACTCCACCCTGACTGTATACACTTAAGGCTGAGGAGGATGCCATCAAGGATGTAGGTATAAGATTATATTTAAGATAATGATGATTTAATTTAATGATGAATGATTGAATAGTTTATATGATGATCTTAATATTTATGATAATGTGATTGATTGTGGATGATGTAGTAATTTGGGGGATATAGATATATTGAGATATAATATGCTAATGAAAGTTTAAGATAAGGAAATGAATGATTAGTTAGTACAATTTTAAGGACGAAATTTCTTAAGGAAGGGAGAATGTAGTAACCCGGAAAATTAAAAATGATTAAAATAATTAGAAAAAAAATAAAATAAATAATAAATAAACAAATAAAAGGAATAGTATGAAAAAAATAAAAAATAATATATATATATGAAATAAATGAAATTAGATTAATTATTAATTAATTAATTATTTAATTGAATTAATAAATTAATTAAATGTTATTTGGTTGAATTAATTAAATTAAGTATATGATATTTATATATTTATATATATATGTGTGTGTGTGTGTGTGTGTGTGTGTGTATGTAAGAATGAAGGAATATATATACACATATGTTTATATAATAAGGTATAATATTATAATACATGAAATCTTGATGCTTAAAGAAGCATCCAAATTGAAATTTTCAATTTCAACAGAGAGGAGAGCGCCTCCCTTGAATTCTCCTACTGCACGCCTCCGCCTCCGTCTCCGTTCCTATCTCTCTCTCAATTTTTTGATGGATTTGTGGTGGATCGGGAAACAGAAGGTGTCGGTTGATTCCTAACTTTACCACCGACATTTTTACTAGAGCGAATTTGTCGTGCGAGCGTCATAGGCACCATTCCTGGGGTAAGATAACTTTTTCCTAATTTCGTAATTTCTCTTTAAATTTGCCGCTAAATCGACGATCGGTCACCACCATGTGGTTCTAGTCGCGATTGTCGTCATTTTGGCGTGAGTAAATTTCTAATTTGAGTTTTCTAGGTCTCACTCCAAAGCGAGAGCGGGATTTGGGGAATTAGATAAATTGGTTGTATTTGAGGGTATAACTATTTATTTGAAATTTATAGCCATAGGAAATATTAAAATAGTATTTTATTTAGGGTTAATTTAAAGGAATTAGGATTTTTTATTCAAGGTTCGGGTGAGCGCCACAGGCATTTTTCGGGATCCTACCGGCATAGTTCAGGAAGTCAGGTAAGGGGAAAAATATATATTAAACCAGAATTTTTATGAATTTAATGGAAAATAAATTGTGTTATATATACATGTATATGTTTCGGTATGGGTTTAAAATGACAACCATTTAAATTATGTTTTTTCGAGTTTAGGGCTATTTATTAGATATGTATATGCCAAAATGAACCGATGAAAATGGAAAATATTTTCAGGATAATTATGTAAGAAATGAAAGGTATTTTCAATATATAAATGTTAAATGTCGGTTGACTTATTTTATAAGCAATGTATGAATTTTTTTGCTAAATTGTGTGGCATGAGTAAATGTAAGTTCTGTGCAAATAAATGTTAAATGTATAAGATGCAGGCTAAGTAAGTAAAGCATTAAGAATGGAATATGATATGAACCATGCTACTTGTGTATGTTAATGCAACCATGTAAATGTATGACAGTTGAAAGCCGTGTTAACAGATTCTAGCGCATTTCTATGTGGATCAACTGATGACAGCTAAAAGGAGTTGTGTTAGCAGAATTTAGCGCATTTCTATATGGACTAACTGATGACGGCTAAAGAGCAGCTGTAGTACGAATGAATGAAATGAAAATGGAATGAAATGTCAATAAAATGACAATGGAATGAAATGTGAAATGTGAACGATGAAAATGTTAAAGAGTCACTTAAAGTGAAATGTAATGCAATGTTAAAGCTGTGAACATGAACAAATGTGAATGGTTGAATAATGATAGAAAGAATAATGTATTATGATAATAGAAGTATTTATGCTAATATAACATGTTACGTTTGGGTAAGGCAAACTCTTCGCCTGAGGGCTTGCTGAGAAAGGCGAGTGCCCTGGTTGTATCAGGTGTAGCAATAGGCTACATAATGTGCTAGGGTAGAGAGAAACTACTTGTATGGGCGGGTAGATTTCCCTATTCTTGGGAGCCTTTGCTGGTAAACCTTTGTTTGAACTGTGTGAGTATGAGATCAATCTAATACTTAAGAGCTTACTGAGTAAGGTGAGTGCCCTGGTATGCTTTAGCAGCGACCATAGGATTGCCTAAGTATCAGAGCAGAGGAAGCTACTTGTATAGGTGGGTAATCACCCCTATCTTCAGGTAATTTCATGGGTTAAATCTTTTGCATGTGATTGATTAGGTTCAGAGAATGATTTCAAAAATTATGTTATCGATTTTCAAATGTTAAATATTACGTTGTTATATAATCTTATGTTAGCCACACGCTGTTTTTAATATACTGTTTCTTCCCTTACTGAGATGTGTCTCACCTGAATATGAATAGTTCTTTTTAGGACATCCTCGAGGTCGAGCTTAAAGAGCGTGAGGGTTCATAGAATTTTGAGGATTATAAAGAGAAAAGGTAAATTTTGATAATACTGTTGGATTGTATAAAGTTTAAGTTTATGTTTTTATGGTTTATGTTTTAAGTCTGTTGAGAAAGGAATGATTGTGAATACTAGTTATGGATTAAGTTTTGGGGGGTTTATGGAGTTGCAAATACAGGTGGATGAATGGTTAATATTGATTATATATAGAAATAGTAAACTATGGTATTATATTTATAGAGATTATGTTTATGTTTTCCGCTACGTATGTTTTGATTTATGGATTATCAGGATTTTATCAGGTATGATGCACTGGACTCGGGATTAAGGGTTCGGGGTATTACAACAACAAACATGGAATCATTCTTCCTTGCAGTCCTAGGGATTCGTAACACAAAGTCCATGCTAATGTCTTTCTAAGGGGTATGGGGAACTGGTAAAGGAGTGTAAAGACCCGTGCTCTACTTTCTACCCTTTATAGATTGGAAAGTTCCACAATAAGAAACAACTCTTGCAACATCCCTCTTAAGACTAGGCCAAAAGAACCTTTCCTCTACAATAGCAATGGTTTTATCCCTACCAAAGTGACATGCAACACTGCCTGTGTGCAATTCCCATATCAATTGGTCACAAAGGGCCGTGGAGGGGATACACAATCTAGTTCCTCTGAATAGGAATCCTCCATGGATCACATAGTCTGGATGGGATCTGGGTAGTCCTTGTAACAAATCAGAGAAGGACATTGGGAGTATTCCTTTTTTTATGCTATAAAAGCCTATTACTCTTACTTCCAAAGTTTGTAAAGTACCCACTACTTGGCTCAAGGCATCAGCAGCTTTATTTTCAACACCGGCGTGGTGTTTAAGCACATAGGTATACTTCTAGATATATTTGACCCACTTTACATGCCTATGATTGAGTTTCTTTTTTGTGCTTAGGTACCTAAGGGCCTGGTGATTTGAGAAGAGGACAAACTCCTGACGGAGTAAATAGTGTCTCCAGTGCCTTAACGATTGGACCACAATATAGAATTCCTTATCATAGGTTGAGTAACATTGCTTAGCATCATTTAACTTCTCACTAAAGAAGGCTACAGGATGGCCCTCTTAACTCAACACTCCTCCTATGCCAACTCCGGAGGCATCACAAGCCACTTCAAACAATTTCTGAAAGTCCGGGAGGTGTAGCACAGGGGCTTTTGTAGTAACCCGAAAAAAAAAAAATAAATAAATAAATAATAATTATTAATCAAATAATTAAAGTAATTAAATAAATGGCATGATAGATATATAAATATACATATATATATATATATGATATTAGTATAATATTATTATATAGGTTAGTGGGTTAGTGGTTGGAAGTTTTCATGCAAATTCAAGATCAAATTCAATTTGATCTTTGCTAGAAGCTTCATGCCTCTCTAGTACTGCCTCTCATTTCCCTCTCTCCAACTCTTACTCCTCCATGACCACCTCTCTCTCTCTCTCTCTCTCTCTCTCTCTCTCTCTCTCTCTCTCTCTCTCTCTCTCTCTCTCTCTCTCTAAAATTTCTCGGTGAATATTCGGCTGATCAGAATATGGAAGGTACCGTTAGATTCCTAACTCTACCACCAACATTTGTACCAAAGTGGATTTGTCGTGAGAGCAACATAGGCACCACTCCTGGGGTAAGGTAAACCCTCACTTTTTACTCAATTTCTCCTTAAATCTTCAGCTAAATCGACGATTGGGTACCACTACGGGGTCCTAGTCTCGATCGTCGTCATTTTGGCCAGAGTAAATTTTCAATTTGGGTTTCCTAGGCACCACACCAAAGCGAGAGTGAAATTTAGAGAATTAAGTAAATTGGTTATATTTCAGAGTTTAATTATTTATTTGGAATTTATGGGCCTAGGAAATGTTAAAATAGTATTTTATTTAGGGTTGATTTAATTGAATTAGGATTATTGAATCAGGGTTAGGGTGAGTGCCGCAGGCATCGTTTTGGGGTCCCTGTTGGCGTAGTTCAAGAAACCAGGTAAGGAAGAATATATATTAAACCAAGATTTTTTGAATTAAACAGATAAAAAAATGGATAATTTATGTTTATGTATACGTTTTCTTATAGGTTAAAAATGCTAACCGTTTAAATTATAATTTCTGAGCCTATGGCTATTTTACGAGTTAACCATATATGAAAATAGACTGATGAAAGTGAAAGATTTTTCAGGATAATTATGTAAGAAATTAAAGGTATACTTTCAGTATAAGAATGTTAAATTTAGGTTGACTTATGTTATAAGAAATGTATGAATTTTACTGTTAAACTGTGTGGCATGAGTAAAATGGGAATTCTGTGTTGAATTATGTTATATGTATGAGATACATGTTATACAAGGAATGCACTGAGAATGAAAATGTTATATGAATTATGTTGCATGTCATTGTTAATGTAACCATGGAAACAATGAACAGCTGAAAAGAGCTATAGACTAACTGATGACAACTGAAAGAAGCTGTAGTAGCAGGCTAGCACATATCTATGTGGACTAACTGATGTACAACTAAAAGGAGCAGTAGTAAGAATGCAAGAGAAATGAAATGAAAATGAAAATGAAATGAAATGTGAATGAAATGGAAATTAAATGTGAAATGTGAACAATGTAAAATAGGAAAGAGTCACGTAAAGTGAAATGCTGCGAAATGTCAAATCTGAAAACATGAACAGAAGAGAAATACAGAATAAATGACAGACAGAATAATGTATGTTGGCCTTACAAGGTTCAAAATCTTATTTTAATGATAAAAAATAAGAGAAACTTAACATATTTGATTAAGTGATGATATTTCAGGACTCAAAAGGATCAAACATGTGAATAAATGGTCAAGTGCTCACAAGAATCATTGAAAGCTTATACTCCAAAGCAAGATGATCTATTAAAACTTGAAGAATATGAGAGCATGAATATTAAAGAGAACTTGCCAAAAACTTAAAATATATTGAAGCTTGAAGACAAGATGGAGCCAAAGAAAGGCAAGCATGAAGACTTGAGTGCTTAAAATGTCAAAGTCTTAAGAAGTCGTCATGTAAGTACTTCATTCGATTTCAATATTGATACATGAAGCTCTTAAGTTAATTAATTGAACCTAAATACCTTTTAAAATACTTGGAAAATATTTTTATAAGGTCAAAAATTATTTCAAAAAGGTTAAAATTATTTTTGGAGTGAAAAACATCAAAATAGGATTTTCCAAATTCTGTTGTTTTTTCTATATTTGTGTTGATGAGAATTTTTCTCTATCAAAACCTCCTTATCTTAAAAAATGTTCAAAATCAAAGTTATGGTATTTTCTCTTAAATTTATGTTAATACTAAGAACGTCCAATTTGAAGTTATATAGAAAAAGTTATTACCAAAATACTAAAAGGTGGTCGAAGTTGACAACACCTCAGCCAAATGACTAGTCTACCAACTGACCAGAATGAATTGGGTTTTGTCAGCCAACTGACCAATTTGAACTATGTTTAGTTAGCTGACTGAAAATTATTTTTTAAAAATTGCAAAATGAACTCAGCCGCCTATCTCGCCAACTAGCCCTATATAAACTCTTACCCAGTCACTTGTCCAACCAACTGACCCTACGGGAATTTAAATTTTGAACTTTAACAAGAAAATTCCAAAAATTAGTTTTTCAAATATAAACATTATAAAAACTTGGGGGACACTCCAAGAAACTTGGGAAACAAGGAAACTCACTCAAAAAAACTCTATAAATGCTCCTTTAAACCAATGAATTAAATGAACCAAGTAATTGAAAATCAATTCCCAAAGCTGAAACTCTCATACTCTCAAAGCTCTCATGCTCTCATCTTTGCACATCTGAATTGCTAAGATTTTTTGGAAGCAACTGATCAATCCTTCTCTGTGTTTCTGAATTGTTGATTCTCATTTAGAAGGAAAACTTGGTGAAATTTCTTTTGAGCTTCAATTGTATTTCATATTGATATTTTGATTGAAGTATATAGTATTTGAAATTGTACTAATCCACCCTATCTGAGGGTAATTCTTTGTACACAAATTATTGATCTTGTTCTTGTATATTTGACAATTCAAGGATTGTTTGGATCATTGCCCAAGCGTGGGGTATCGCTTGGAAAGGCATTGCTCTAGCCTAATGAAGGAGTGTTTGAGCGTGGGGTATCGCTTGTAAGGTTTTGTTCCACCCGAAAAGGAATTGGTATAGTGGAATCCTTATGTGGTTTGCCTAAGGCGAGGACGTAGGCTGAGTGTGAAATTTATGAATGTATATTCATCTTCTGCATTGCAGTGAATTACTTCATATATTCTCATAATTTCGTGAGTTTACAAAGATCTATATATATAGCAAAATTACAACTAAAACTGATAACTGATATCTAAACTAACAATGTTAAACTAATAGCTTAACTAACTTACTGTTTCAAATAACAAAAACAGTTAATTAATCTGTTGTTGTTGTTACTTCTCCTTTGCTAAGATTAACACTCCCCCTCAAGTCACAATCTGTAATCTTTGTGACTTGTATTGAAGAAACTGACTTACTTTGTCTTGGAGCAAAAATATCCTTCATACCAAGCAATTCTGATAGTCTTGAAAAGGAAGAAAATCGTAAAGCCTTGGTGAAAATATCAGCTACTTGGGAATTTGTTGCAACATAAAAGGTTTTTATCATTCCTTTCATAATTTTGTTTCTTACTAAATGACAATCCAATTCAATATGTTTTGTTCTTTTGTGAAATACAGGATTTGCAGCTATGTATAAGGCTGCTTGATTATCACAAAATAACATGGCTAGTCTTGGAAGTTCAATTTTTAAATCCTTAAGCAATTGTAATACCCATGTAATCTCATAAGTTGCACTTGCCATGACTTTGTATTCAGCTTCAGCTAAAGATCTTGAAACTATTCCTTGTTTCTTTGATTTCCAAGATATCAATGACTCACCTAAGTAAATAGCATAACCTATCAAAGATCTTCGTGTGTCTAGGCAACCAGCCCAATCTGCATCACAAAAAGACTTAATATGTAGCTCTGAATTACTTGGGAAGAAAATTCCTTTTCTTGGTGAACCTTTAATATACTGAAGTACTCTGTTGGCTGCAAGCTGATGAGGTTCCCTGGGTTGAGATACAAATTGGCTTAACCTATGCACAACATAGGTAATGTCAGGTCTGGTTAGGGTTAAGTGTAACAATCTACCAATTAATCTTCTATATTAAGAAGGATTAGCAAGTGGTTTACCTTCATACTTGGACAATCTCAAGTTTTGTTCCATAGGAAATTTAACAGCTTTGCTGCCAACAAAACCTGTATCATTCAAAATTTTCAGTGCATATTTTCTCTGATTTAAACTAATTCCTTCATCAGTTCTTGCTACTTCAAGGCCTAGAAAATATCGTAAAGATCCCAAATCTTTCAATCCAAATTTAGCATCAAGAACATGCTTCAAATTATCAACACAAGTAGGATTGTTGCCAGTAATCAAAATATCATCTACATAAACCAGTAGCACTGTGAAAGAACAACCAGACATGTGAGTAAATAATGAATAAACATACTTTGATTGAACAAAACCCATCTACAGAATTATGGTAGAAAACTTTTCCAACCACTGCCTTGAAGCCTGCTTAAGTCCATAAAGACTCTTATTTAATTTGCACACAAGATAGTCCCCCTTACTGTGAAATCTTGGTGGAAGAGACATGTATACATCCTCAAGTAACTCCCCATGAAGAAAAGCATTATTAACATCAAGTTGATGTGAATGTCACCCTTTCACAGTAGCTAATGCAAGAACTATTCATACCGAAACAGACTTGGCAATAGGAGAAAAAGTATCTGAATAATCTAAGCCAAGTTGTTGAGTAAAACCTTTGGCCACAAAACGAGCCTTATACCTTTTAGTGGAACCATCAGGATGATATTTAATTTTGGACACCCATTTGCAGCCAATGGGAGATTTACCAGGAGGTAATGGAGTAAGAGTACATGTATTATTAAGTTCCAAAGCAACAATCTCTTTGTCCATGGCTTCTCTCCACTTAGAAAACTGAACTGCTTGATGGAAAGAAGCAGGTTCTGAAGGTGTAGAATTAACAGCCATGACAAAAGAATGAAAAGAAGGGCCAATGTGAGAGTAGCTTATACTAGTAGAAATGTCATATGGTAAACTAGGAGCAGGTTTTTTACTAACAAGTTTACAAGAATAATCTGATAAGTAAGAAGGAGGATGATGAGATCTAACAGACCTTCTTAAAGAAGGAATAAAAGGAATAAAAGGAGAGGATGAAGTATCTACAGGATCAAGATTAATAGGAATATTGGCTGAAGAAGTAGGATTTTTTGAATCAAGATTAGAAGAATTATGTTCAATGGAAAAGCTATGATTTTTAGAATCTGTAGGTGAAGTGGAGCGAGAAGGAGAAACAAAAATAGAATTAAGATCATAAGATTCAAATGTAGAATGAGGGAAAACAAATTTATCTAAATAAGAAATAGAAGGATTAACATAATCTTTAAAAGGAAAGATATGTTCATAAAATTGAACATCTCTGGATATGAAAGCAGAATTAGTTTCAATATCCAAAAGCTTATATCCTCTAATGCCATGAGGGTAGCCTAGAAACACACACTTTCAAGCCCTAGGAGCAAACTTGTGCCTATTGTGAGAGAGAGTAGAAGCAAAACATAAACAACCAAAACATTTCAAACGAGAATAAGGAGACTTGCTGAAAAGAAGCTCAAAAGGACTTTTATTACCTAAAGATTTAGAAGGAATCTTATTGAGTAAATAAACAGCAATCGATATGCAATCACCCTAGTAGCTCAATGGCACTTGGGACTAAAATAACAATGCTCTTGCAATATTGAGTATATGTTGATGCTTCCTTTCAACAATTGCATTCTGTTGAGGAGTATCAACACAGCTCAATTGATGTAAAATTCCATTTTTATGAAAAAAATATTTAAGAATAAATTCAGTGCCATTGTCACTTCTGATGATTTGAATTGTGGTATTAAATTGTGTTTTAACCAAAGCAGCAAATTGAGGAAGAAGAAACTGAGTATCAAATTTTTGCTTAACAAGATAAACCCAAGTACACCTAGTAAAATCATCCATAATTGATAGAAAATATCTAAAACCTTCAAGAGTACAAGTAGCAAAAGGACCCCATAGATCACAATGTATTAGCTCAAAAGGTTTATTTGAAGCTATTGGCCTAATAAGGCTTACAATTCTTATTTTGATGATAACAAATAAAATGACATATTTAATATGTTTCAAGTAAAAGTTTTTTTGAGGAAAACAATAAAGCTCAAGTGCATAAGGAAGTTTATGAATTACAAAGAATCCTTGAAGAATACAAAGTAAAGCTTATGGATTATAAAGAGCATGAAGAACAAAGTTATACTGTGAAAAGCTCAAAGGAAAGATTGCAACCACAAAGATGATGGAAGAACAAGATTGAAGACTAAAAGAATTATATTTTTTCAAAGGATATTCTAAATGTAAGTACTTCAAAGTTAATCTCAAGTATAAAGTGGTTTGAAGCTCATAGAAATTCAAAAATATGTTTCTATATATATACTCTAAAGAATGATTTTTAAAAAAATAAAAAGAAAGGGTTTAAGAAAAGAAAAACTTTTTGAAATAATGAAAGGCCAGGCGACTGCCACATTAAGAAAATGATTTTTCAAAAAGTCCATAGCTAGACAGGCGACTGCCTAACCTGCCAGGCGCCTACGTGAACAAGCCAGGCGACTGCCTTGGTTCTAGCAGGCGACTGCCAGCATTCTGTGTTGAGAGAGTGCTCTGTGACAGGCGACTATCAAGTCGTGGCAGGCGACTATCAAGTCGTGGCAGGCGACTGTCACTCGAACGTTGGCATTAAATCTCTCAACGGGAAGATTTTTTAAACCACGTTTTTGAACATATTTATTTCAAAATATTTGGAAATGATTTTTAGGAATCTTTGGGAGTAAATGGATGGCTTCTAAAACATCTATAAATAGTCAAAATCTTCAAAGGTTTAAAATGATGATTATTATTGTAGCAATATTCAAAGGTTTTTTAAATCAAGCAATCTCCAAAGGTCTTCAGATCCAACAATCTTCAAAGTTCTTAGATCAAGCAAAGTTTTCAAAGGTTTTTAGATCAACTGATCTTCAAGTATTCAAAATTCTCAAAGGATCTAAAACTTTCTTGAGTTTAAATTTCTGATCTAATATTGATTCATACTTTAAAGCAAAGCTTTCAAAAATCAGAATCTTTCATTTTCTTTGAAAAATCATTTGGTAATTCATACTAAGCATTGAGCTTCAAATTTCTTATATTTGAATTTTCTTGAAGTATAAGTGTGCTGATCTTTGTACTAATTTACTCTATTGTGAGAGTTCTCTTTTGTACACAAATTTCTTTATCATCATTCTTAAACGATTCAGAGTTGTTGAATCGTTGGACCAAACAAGGGGTTATTGTTTGGAGAGGCGGGCACTAGCCTAACAGAAGGAGTGGTTGTAAATAGGTATTGTTCCACCAAGTAAAGGAACTGATATAGTGGAATCCTTTGGTATTTTGCCAAAAGCGAGGACATAGGCTGTGTTGAAGCCGAACCTCGTAAAAATTCTTGTCTCTTTCTCTCTGCTTTACTTTATATTCTTTACTTGCTATAGTTGTATGATTTAAAAGTGCAGGTTGCAAGTTCTTAAGTGAGAAAGAAACAAAGGTACTTGATATTTAGAAAGTACGTTTTGATTAATCGTTTGCGAAAACCCAAAGAGGGAGTACGTTGGTTAATCTACGGAAATCTTAATCAAGTAGAGTGCATACTAAGAGTTTACAGGGAAATCAACAAAAGCTTTAATATTTTTTATTAAGTGATTTAATTATCTTGGTTTCATTGATTGACTTGTGAATTTAAATTTTAGTACTTCTTAAGTGTGGTTATCGTTCATATATATCTTGTTTTCTAGGTAATTAAAATTAAAAGCTTAAAAATTATTAAAATATAAAAAGAATCCAATTCACCCCCCCCCTCTTGGGAAGCTATTCCTCATTTCAGAAGCATAGTTAATACAAACAAAAGGTAATCTTTTCTGTTTAGAGAAATGACAAACATCACAACATTTTGATTTATTAGAAATATTTACATCAAGATCATTTTTAAGCAAAGAAAACTTGGAATAAGAAGGATGACCTAGCCTAGTATGCCACAATTCTGAAGAAGAATAACCAGCAAGAGTATGATTGACAGCAAAGGCAGTATGCACAGTAGAATCTTGCAACAAATACAGCCCATTGTATTCTTTACCCAGTCCAATCGTGCTCCATAGAGCAAGGTCCTGAATGAAACAACAATTACTGAAAAATATAAGGCAACAATGAAGATGTTTGGTAAGTTTGCTAACTGAAATCAAATTAAAATTAAATGTAGGAATACACAGAACATCGGTAAGGATGAGAGTAGGAGAAATTTGTACTGTGCCTATGTGTGTAACTAAGACCTTTTCCCCATTTGGAAAATAGACATAAGTTTATGCAATAGAAGTAACAGAGGTCAACTGAGAGACAGAATGGACCATATGGTCAGTAGCTCTAGTATCAATGATCCAATCATTGGATTTAGAATTATGCATATGATGAGATGGAGCATAAAATATGGAATGAGATAGATTTGGTTGAAACCAAAAAGAGTTACCTGAAAAATTAGATGAATAAGAAGGAGTAGAACTACTACAAGCATGAAAACAAGATTGAGAAGATGCAATGGGTGCTGAAACAAAAGTATTCTAATGAGAGACTTGAGTACCAAATCCTGATCCAGTTGTTGAATGACTTTTCAAAAAAGTAAGCAACTGCTCACATTGAGCCTGAGTAATTGGACATTGTGTCGAGGAAGGATGTTGTGTTTGAGGCATATTTTCTGATTAAAGACCAATTTGAGGCAACGAACCAACCACTTGATTAGCCATAATTTTGACCTCCTTTAAGTTTGTACCCTAAAGGATAACCATGAAACTTATAGCATTTATCAGCTATATGACCCGTTAAACCACAATAGGTGCAAATTGGTCTTTCTTTCTTAGAATGCCCTCCTCCTTTACCACCATTGAAATGCTGAAATTGTCCTTTGTTGTGATCAACAAACATTGCAGCAACATTTGCTTCAATATTATAACCTGTAATGTTATGACCAATGTTTCTTCTCTTTTCTTCTTGTATAACTAAAGAGCAAACTTTGCTTAATGAAGGACTTAAAAAACCATAGTCTTCCTCTCTTTCCTTTACTCTCTTTATTTTCAGCATAGATTAACTGCGTCAATGATTTATATTTCTTAATCATAAAAACTACATGGATTGGATTTTAAATAAACTGAAGTTTAATTTATTTTTGGGATTGCGGAAATTGAAAGGGAGTACGTTGGTTGATAAATAATTTTCCGAAACCTTAAGGGAGTACGTTGATTGGTTAACAACCCAAAACCTATTAACGGAAGGTTTATTTGAAATCTGAATTTTGGGAAGAGTGTAGATGTTATATTGATTATCATAAAGAAAGATCAAATTCATTCTCTGCAGGGCTTGAATCAAATTTCATATACACAGGGCTACAAAGGCTGAAACTTATCTAAGAGCTGAAGCTTATATATTGATTGAATATATTGTGGTTGAATGGTTTAAAGTTTGATATTGATTAGGGTGTGTTGATATTCCAAATTTGTGGTTAAGCTAACTAAATATTAAAGGTTAAATTAATCTTGAAAGTACTGCAGTGCATATATTGACTTATGCTTGGTAAATCAATTGTTTGATTGGGTGATTAAGTTTTAATAAATTGTGTTTTGGTTTGAGGATTGAATAAGTAAGTAAACACTTTTTTGTGTGATTGTTAAATCAACAGAAGGTCAAGAATCTTAAAAATAATTAAAAGAAATTTTAAATAACCCAATTCACCCCCCCCCCCCCTCTTGGGACTACACCTTAGTTTTCAATTGGTATCAGAGCAGGGTTGTAGCAAATCCTAACTAGAAGCTACATAAATATTTATATGGCACACTTAGGCGTAGCTCCCTTTGGAGAGGGTTAATCCTCAACCAAGCCTCCCATCTTTTGTGGAATAAACTACACCTTTTGGAAACAAAGAATGAGGATCTACCTTCAAACCATGGATTGGAAAGCATGGAGGGTTGTCACACATAGTGACCTTATCCCTACCAAACTTGTAGATGTTAAAGAAATTCCCAAAGAGGAAAAAGAATGGACCGACAATGACCATAAGATCTTGCAAGTAAATTCAAGTGCTTTGAATGCTTTATATTGTGCTCTTGATATAAATGAATTCAATAGGGTCATGGCATGCAAATCAACCAAAGAAATATGGGATAAATTAGAAGTAAACTATGAAGGTACTATTGATGTAAGGGATAATAAGATCGATATGTTAACTAGTGAATATGAAGCCTTTAGGATGAACCCAGAAGAATCAATCACTAGCATGTACACTAGGTTCACCCATAATATAAACTCCTTAAATGCACTAGGAAAAACTTACAGCACCTATGAAATGATCTGAAAAATTCTTACAACACCTATGAAATGGGAACCTAAGGCCACTACAATAACTGAAGGACGGAATCTTAAAAATACTTCCTTAGATGAACTCATAGGTTCTCTCCTCACCTATGAAATGGCTATGAACAAAAGAAGTGGAAAATCTAAAGCCCAAGAATCTGTTGCATTTAAAGCCTCAAATAAAAACTCTAGTGATGAAAATGAAGATGAGATGGATATAAATGAAATAGCCTACATATCCAAGAAGCTTGAAAAAATCCTTAGAAATAAGAATAAATTCACAAGAAAAATCTGGAACTCAAAATCCGAATCAGATGAAGAAGAAACCAATAAAAAGAAATCAAGGAATAAAATCCCTACATGTTATAATTGCAAAAAGGATGGACACACAAAACCAGATTGTCCACAACTTAAGAATGATTCCAAAAAGAAAAAGAAAAAGGCAATGAAAGCCACTACTTGGGACAACATGAGTACAAGTAGTTCATAAAGTGAAAGTGACCAAGAGGTTGCTTGCTATATGACATGGGACGATGATGAAGAACAAAGTTCCTCATCCAAATCGGTTAATGAGTATAGTAGTGATTCATCTAATGAAACCAATGATGAGAGCATGCCATCTTATAAAGATTTACAAAATGAATTATTCAAAGTTCATAAGATCCTAGTCAAAGTAACTAAACAATATATTTCACTGAAAAATAAGAATGAAGGTACAATAAAGGAGCTGGAATCCTTTAAACTTGCTTAAAGAGAAAAAGATTTAAAAATAAAAAAAATAGAAAATAAGAATGAAGCCATGATAAAAGAGTTCGAATCTAAAAATCTTGCTATAAAAGAAAAAGGTTTGAAAATCAAGAGATTAGAAAGCAAGAATGAAAAGTTGATGAAGGAATTAGAAGACTTAAGACCCCAATACTCTATGGAAAATGAGAAAGATCAATATATTTCTGAATTAGAGAATAAAATCAGAAAAATATCTCAAAATCAAGAAAAGGGCAAAAATATACAAAATTCAGAAATTTAGGATCTTAAGAGAGAAATTGAAGATCAAGCCAAAATCATCTATAACTTCACAAAAGGAAAAGAAAATCTTGACAAAATGATTGGGGCACAAAGAATGTCCTTAAATAAAGAAGGCATAGGATTTAATGGGGTTGAGAATACAAAGAAAAAGAATGTCTACATGGGATACTTTACAAAAGTCTCTAAAGATTATACTACCTCTTCAAATGCTTATACTCACACCACATGCTTCCTATGTAAGAAGAAGGAACATATAAAGTTTGAATGTCCATTAAAGAGAAAGGGTATGAAAACTAAACAAGTTTGGAAAGTAAAAGAAACATTCCTTGTTAAACCATCCGGACCCAAGAAACTATGGGTACCAAAAACATGATAAAAATGGATTAGTAATAACTCAAAAAGAAAATTCTCCTTGTTCAAATCTATGGAAAATTATTTCTTAATACAAGGATATTAAACTAATTGAAAATCTCAAAGAAGATTTTAAGAGCTTATTGACAACTATAACATTGAGACAAATAAAAAGAAAAATAATATTGTTGTCCTTAATCAATGAATGAATCATACAAGGCTTAACTTAGAAAGTATTAAGATTTGAAAAGCAATATGAATTTTGAGTGTTCATATGAAATCAAAAAAAAAAAAAAAATCTGAAGCAAATTGAGCTTATTGCATGAGCATTTTGATAAAGAGAGATTGGTAGAGAAATTGTGAAAGAAACAAACTTGGAAAGAAAACAAAGGTCAGCCAACTGACCATAAGCTCAGTCAATTGACTGAACAACACCTTAAGGATAAAGGATAAGTCAGTCGACTGACCATAAGCTCAACTGACTGACTAAAGGTAAACTTTTTAAAGAAGTTTTAATGGAACTTAAATTTAATATGAAATATATTTGAGAATAAGAGATACTTGAGCAACATAAGAACAATTTAAGCAAAAGTGTAGTACAATGCACATGGTAATGATATACTCCATGCTTATATGAAATGCTGATATGCTATATACTTCTATGCTACATGCTCACATGTTGATATCTTGATAATTCCAAAGATATGAAAATGATTTGACTTATATTAATGATTTATGGCTCACTATATATTGAAAATTTGAACATGAAGTTATTGAGCATGATTTTGAAGCATGAATTTTGATATGATATTGATATATGAATATGAAATTAATTCTTGACCATACATACTAATGATGGTTCGTATGGATAAACTTGTTTGTCTTGTACTAGACTACATGTGCTTATTGATAATCTTCTTTATGTTACTAATGTCAAAATGGAGAGAAAGTTGAATTGAAAAATTGGCATCTAAATAATTTGGTATGCATAAGTAGTGCATGATGTGACATTAGCTTTGGTATCTATGAAGTATATTGGTATCCATGAATATATCAATTGGTATTTGAGTAAGACAGCCTAATTATACCCATGAGTATGTTATGATATTAATGATATTGAGATGATATTGGTATTTGATATTACTATCCATAAGCACATACATGATGAAAATCAATATTTAAAGCATAGGATGATAAATTTAAAAGCTCAATTGGTATCAAATCTGAATGTATTAAATTCAGGGGGGGTATTATGACTTATTGCTTGTATTATGATTTTTCCCTAATTTTCAATTGGTATCATGAAATACACAATTGGGGATCATGAATTTATGTAAAAAAGGGAAAGAATGATTGAATTATGAATGACAAATATGAAATATGCATGATGATTTTTTTAGCTAATATAAATGTTGTGCAACATATGCTTGATTGTGAATTTAAAAATGTTGTAACACATATGAAATATGAATTACAAATATGAAATATGCATGACTATTTGACTATTGAAGCACACTACATAGGCTATATTACAATATATTGGGAAGTGTGTGTTCATATGTTCATATGCTCAAAAAATGATTTTATTTGAACTTAATCATTTTTTATATCTTACTCCTTTTGATTGATGTCAAAAAGGGGGAGAAGTTTTGAGCAAAAATTCATGGTATTAAAAAAAAAATTTGAGCATGGTATTAAAAACTTGAACATGATATATGTATCAAAAGTGGGAGAAGTATTTGATATTGAATGATCTTGAACTTGAATGATGTAATGAGCATGATAGTAAAAGAGTTTTTGAAATTGATCCTAATATTGTTAAGTTTGTTAAGATGATGCTTATTGTAAGAGGGAATCTTTTTAAGGCTCACTCAAATTTTTGCTTCTTATTTGTCATCATAAAAAAGGGAGAGATTGTTGGCCTTACAAGGCTTAAAATCTTGTTTTGATGATAACAAACAATAGAAACTTAAGATATTTGGTTAAGTGATGATATTTCAGGACTCACAAGGATCAAGCATGTGAATAAAAGGTCAAGTGCTCACAAGAATCATTGGAAGCTTATACTCAAAAGCAAGATGATCTATTAAAATTTGAAGAATATGAGAGCATGAATACTAAAGAGAACTTGCTAAAGGCTTAAAATATATTGAAGCTTGAAGACAAGATGGAGCCAAAGAAAGACAAGCATGAAGACTTAAGTGCTTAGAATGTCAAAGTCTTAAGAAGTCGTCATGTAAGTACTTCATTCGATTTCAATATGGATACATAAAACTCTTAGGTTAATTAATTGGAACTAGATACCTTTTAAAAAACTTGAAAAATATTTTTATAAGGTCAAAAATTATTTCAAAAAGGTTAAAATTATTTTTGGAATGAAAAGCCCCAAAAAAGGATTTTCCAAATTCTATTATTTTTTTCTATATCTGTATTGATAAGAATTTTTCTTTATCAAACACCCCTTATCATAAAACGTGTTGAACATTAAAGTTATGAGTGTTTCTCTTAGCTTTCTTTTTCATACTCAAAACATCCAATTTGGAGTTATATAAAAAAAAAGTTATGACCCAAATACTAAAAGGTGGTCGAAGCTGGCAGCACCTCAGCCAACTGACTAGAATGAACTGGGTTTTTTCAGCCAACTGACCAATTTGAACTATGTTCAGTCAGCCAACTGACAATTATTTTTTGAAAATCCTGAACAGACAGAATGGACTCAGCTGCCTGTCCAAGCGGCTAACCCTGTATAAACTCTTACCCAGTCGTATAGTAACTAGGGAAAAAAATTTAATTATTATTATTAATCAATTAATTAATTAAATATTATTAAATTAATTAAATAAATAAAAGGAATAGTATGAAAGAAAAAAATAAAAAATAAAAAAATTAAATTAAGATTAATTATAATTAATTAAACATTATTAAATTGAATTAATTAAATATTACTAAATTGAATTCATAAAATAAATAATAGGATAAGATATATATATATATATATATAATATTATTATAATATTATAATATAATATAAGTTATGTTATATTAGGATTGCTTTTGGAAATCTTCAATTGGCATTTGCAGACAGAGGCCTCACTCACGCCTCTCCCTCTCCATCTCTCTCCTCCGTCTCCCTCCTCTCTCACCTTATTTCTTCAGCAAATATTCAGCTAATTGGGAAACGGAAGGTACTGTTGGATTCCTAACTTCGCCATTGACATTTCTACTAGAGCGGATTTGTGGGTGTTCCCAGGAATCCAAGTAAAATAATGAATAGTTTATAATTCGGGAAATGTGAGTATGATATTATTCTGGGAATTCAGTTATTTGACAGGAAAATGTGTATATATATATATATATATATATATATATATATATATATATATATCTGTGTGTGTGTGTGTGTGTGTGTGTGTGTGTGTGTGTGTGCGTATGTATGATATTTTCAGGGAAATGGAATTATGAACGTCGTGGGCATGAGTTAGAATTAGTTGGCGAGTTCAGTTAGCCAAGGTAAGGGAAATATGCTATGTTAGGAATTTCAAAAATTTCATCAATAGTTTATATGTGTTTCGAGGTGAATTCTATAAGGTATAAATTATTTTTATTATCAGAAAATACAGATTTTATTACAAGAATTTTTGTTTATTTAATTGTGTGGCATGAGTTAATATTAGATCAGTTCAGGATTTATACAATTTTTCAAAATATCATGATTTACAGTGTTTTTGCATAGAAACATGTTTTACTAGATTTTACAGAATTATGAATTACAGTGTATATATAGACAAATATATTTTACAAACAGATATGTTTTGTAGATAGATATTATACAAACAGATATTTATCAGACAAATATTTTACAGATATTATACAAACAAATATTTTACGGTATTTACAGAATGTCATGATTTCCAAAATCATAACACTCAAACATTATAGATTATTCAGTCAGATATTACAGTTATTTCAGTCAGATATTATAGTTATTTTAGTCAGATAGTACAATATTTCAAATCAAATTTATAGTGTTATGGTTATTTTGGAATCATGATGAAACAGCAAGATAATTATATATATTAGTATTATACAGTATCAGATCCCTGATGAATTATTTTAGACTGATTCAGTCAATAGAGCACGGTATCGTTGCTATTTTCATATCAGAGTGCAACCACATATATGAGATAGTATGTGGATTCCATCAATCGTGCCTGTGGAGGGATTGCAGTCTCCCTAGTATTCTAGGTTGAGGAGGTCGGTTCAACGAGGTAGATACCAGTACCGTGCCTTTGGAGAGATTGCAGTAAAGGCCGGACTAAGGATTGATAAAGTATTCAGGTGACTTATCTTGGTAGGCCAACCAGAGTTAAGTCCAGCTTACGGGCCGCATAACCCTATCATGAGGGGTTAAATCATAACATACAGATTTTCAAAGATATTTCTTAGTTATATATAGATTTTCAAAAGAACAGAAGATATGTTATATTCTTATCAGTATGGATAAATAGAAAACTCAGATAATACAATTGTATTTTAAGTCATGTAGGTGTGAGTTGCATAGTATTTACATGATATCTCTATTCAGTTATTTATCAGTAAATTATTTATGTAGACTTAGTTGCCACACACTAGTAATAGCATATTTCTTCTTACTGATCGTTGTCTTATCCCAGTAAATTAACACTTTTTAGGTGATTCAATTAGACAAGTAGATCAGGCTCACAGTTAGAGAGTTCGTCTACACTACCCTGTCTGAAGGGTAAGTGTTATCAGAAAATTGTATTTTTGAGTAGTATTCAGGAGTGTTGGGTAGAAGGTGCTAGGATGATGTATAATTATGTATGTGTGCTTTGGGTTAATACTGGATTCTGGTATTGTAAATATAAATGTATGACTTTAAGCTTTCCGCTGCATAGGTGATTTTAGGGGTATCAGAGTAGAATGATTATCAGTATATTTTATATATTATTTGGGAAAAAAATTTATATATTATTTGGAAAGAAAAAAATGGTATGAAATTTAAGGTCGTTACATTTTGGTATTCGAGCCAAGTTTGCTAGGTTCTGCAGACTTTAGTAAACAGCAGAATACAATACCAGAGTATAGGAATGGATTGTGAGGAGAATAGGAAATGGGTAGATTGAGATATGAGTCAGTCGTTGATAGAGGATAAGATTGGAATTTTGGGTTCTTTCTTGCAGCTTGGAGGTAGGAAATTCTGTGATTGTTTCTGTGATTTTCCTGGGGTGACGACTTCAAGAAAACCATAGTAAACTATCGTTGGGTCTTGTTTCTGAGGAGTAGGATTGAATCCTAAATTGGGATTGAGGATGATAAAATGAATGGTCATAGAAGATTATTTTTGGAACCTAGTGTGTTAAGTGTATTAGTGGCATTACATGGCGTCACCCAAAAGGTGATGGCAGAAATGGCTAGGAGTCTAGGGAAACAGAGTTGCACGATTGAGCAGTTCACGCGTATGAAGCCCCGTCGTTTTTCAGAGGGGCCGACCCATTAATGGCTGAGAGTTAGGTTTAAGATATTGAGGACATGTTGGTAGTGCTCCTTTATTAAGGAGTAGAAAGTATCATTTGCTGCATTCAAGTTGAGTGGGAAAGCAAATGTTGGTGGGGATCAGTGAGACTAGTAGAGAAACAGAGACCTGAGCCTATAGCGATGATCTGGAGCCGCTTCAAAGAGTTGTTCTTTGAATGATACTTCCCCGCTACCATTGGAAATGCAAAGGCGACAGAGTTTTGCATTTGACGCAGGGGCATATGGTGGTACAACAACATGCAGCTAGATTTATTGAGTTCTTCTGGTTTGCCCTGCACTTAGTGCCAGATAAGGAAAGAAGGCGAGGAAGTTTGGAGAGGGCCTGAGTTAGGGATTTTATAAGTAGGTATTGTGCGGAACTTTAGGGGACAGAACTGCCCACTAGCTGACTCGGGCTGCTCTATTGAGCAATTTACTTGTATGAATCCTCCGACTTTTGCGGGAGGAGTTGATGCAATCGTTGCGAAGGAATGGATCCAAGAGATGGAGGATATACTAGCAAGTTTCTGCTATGCAGATGAGCAGAAGGTTTTGTATGCTATTTTTAAAATAACTGAGGAGGCGAAGCATTGGTGGATGTCGATGAAGTTACTTGAAGAACAAAGGCCAGATTCAGCCGTCATTGACATGGAACCATTTTAAAAAAAATTTTCTATGATCGATACATGTACTCTCCCACCAGAGATGCCCACGAGGAGGAGTTTATGAACTTGAACCATAGGAAGAGGCCTACGCCTCCTGGATTTCAGGTAGGTACCAGTCAGGGGCCTTAGAGAAGGCATGGGGGTAGTGGAGGTCAGAGACAGAGAATGGGGGATCAGGCTTAACAAAGTAATCCATCATGCCCTCTTTGTCCAAGGTGTTATCAGAGACATTTAGGGGAATGCTGAATTGGAAAAAATGTCTGTTACTGGTGTGGTAGACCCGATCACATTGCACGAACCTGTTTAGCGTCACTTAAATACATTTGCAAAAGACTAGTTTTAGGGAACATCCAGGCGCCCTGTGGCAAACAATAGGGGAATATTGCGTAGGCGCGGGACTATGCATTGACACTGGGAGATGCTGAGGTTACAAGCGACATCATGATAGGTATGATTACTACTTTATCATATAAAGCTATTGATTTATTCGAATCAAGTGCCACTCATTCGTTCATGTCATTAGGATATGTTTTGACGACCGGAGTTGAGACACGGTTGTTAGATACTAATTTGTCATTAGCCAAGCCAACTGGATCAGTAGTTAGATGTGGAAGGGTACCTAAAAACTATCTAGTGGGCATTCTAGAAAGAATAGTACTAGCTGATCTTGTAGTATTAGACATGCAAGGATTCGATATAATAGTGGGTATGGACTAGCTGATAGCTAACTATGCTAGTATAGACTGTTATCAGAAAGAGGTAGTGTTCAAACCTCCAAAAGGATAGGGGTATAGATTTGTGGGGTTATGGGTGCCCACCCCACCACGGTTGTTATCCTCCATTCAGGTGAAGAGGTTGTTGTTAGAGGGTTGTCATGGATATTTGGCTTGTGTGAAGGAAGTATCAGAAGGGGAATTAAGGATATTCCGGTAGTGAGGGATTTTCCTAATGTATTCCCTGAGGATTTGTCGGGACTACCTCTTGATCTTGAGGTAAAATTTGTTATTGATTTAGTTCCAGGAACAGCGCTGATTTCGAAGGCGCCATATAAAATGGCACTGGTATAGTTAAAAAAGTTAAATGAACAGTTGCAAGAACTATTAGATAAGGGGTTTATTCAGCCCAGCGTGTCACCTTAGGGAGCACCGGTATTATTTAGGGAAAAGAAAGATGGGTCGATGAGAGCGTGCATCCGTTACATATTTTTATAAGTCAGCCAAAATAGTGGGGACAGTGTAATCCTAAAGTTAGTATGCCCATAAGAATGTAAGATACTAAGTGGGTAACAATTGGACTCCTATGTTCTGTGAAAATTCTTTATTCCCTGGGAAGTGGGGTCATCACCATAACCTGAAATCAACCATGGGAACAAGATGTCATGGGCATCACGTTGCCAAGTCTTCCAAAGGATCCTATGAATGAAATAACACCTAACAGAATCATCTTTATCAACTTACTTAGAAGAAAAATCATAAAACCATGTATGATAGGATTTGGAGCTTTATCTTTTCGTTCTATCCGATGCGATTCCTATTTGGCAATGGGACACTAATTTAACCACTTAGGCATTGACTTGATTGGAATTTAACTTGTATATAGCTTCATGTGAAATCTTCTATGGTTATCTGCAGTTGATTATGGCTTTTGAAGCTATCTTCAGAATCTAATCCTTCTACCATTAGCAACTCTATAGTACAAATAAATGTCACTCTTTCCTTCCCAGTCCATTTTACACAAGATTTATGCTGCCAGACAATGTCCGATCATTAATCATAACTGACTAAACAACTTCCTTAGTATTGTATTCTGTACTAGAAACCAAGGTATGTGTTCATTGCATATTTTTCTAATCCCTGGAGCAAGATAATGGTTGACTTGAAGTTAGTATACCAGGATTTAGACTTGCCATAATTGCAATCCTTGTTTTTCATTAAGGATATTTTCCAACTATATTAGATATTCAACATTTGCCAACATAAGCTAGAAGTGGAATCTTAAAACTTTTGAAAGCAAGAAAAAAAATCTAGGAACCAATTTGGTAGGAAAATGATACCTTACGCTAATTAAAAGTGTAAGTCTATGCATTAGTTTGGTATTGAAAGGAATTAGATGATTAGAATTCCAGCGAATGCTTGAGAGTTCATATAATTTTTACTCAAACAAATCACAAGTTATGATGAGAGTGTGAAGTGTCTTTTATACATTTGATTTGATAGGCTAATGATTACACATCCTGGTCTGGGATATCCCAGCAGGTATGGTCCTTGATGAGTATGATTTAGAGGCTTCTAGTGAGGAGGATTTTGATACCTCCACGATGTTGCAGGGTTATTCTTGTTATCAAGATAATCTGTCTTACTCTTTATGTCAGAGATGTAATAAGAGGCATAGGGGTGAATGCCAGATCGAGACTCTTAATTGCTATAGGTGAGGTAAACCAGGGCACATTGGGAGGAATTGTCATGAATAGTTGCCTATTGCACATGTACCAAATCAGATTTGGAGAAACCAGCAAGTACCCCAAGGTGGAGGTGGTCCAGCAAGAGTGCACTCGATGATCCCAATCGAGGCAGATATTGCCAATGGGGGTAGGTACAAATTTATGTTTAAGATAATGAAGATTTTATTTAATTGTAGTTAATGTATAAATTCAGATAGTAATATATACTGAACTATATAGGATATAGTGAGTTAATAAATTTTAAAAATATGAAAAAGGATCAGGTAGCGAATTTCGAGGACGGGATTCTTTTAAGGAGGGGAGAATATAGTAATTAAGAAAAAAAATTTAATTATTATTATTAATCAATTAAATAATTAAAAATTATTAAATTAATTAATTAAATAAAAAATAAAAGGAATAGTATGAAAGAAAAAAATAAAAAATTAAATTAATATTAATTATAATTAATTAATTAATTAAACATTATTAAATTGAATTAATTAAATATTACTAAATTGAATTCATAAAATAAATAATAGGATAAGATATAATATATATACATAAGAGTTAAAGTAAAACATATGTATATATATATATATATATATATATATGTATATATATATATATGTATGTATAATATGTATGTATAATATTAATATAATATTATAATATAATATAAGTTATATTATATTAGGATTGCTTTCGGAAATCTTCAATTAACATTTGTAGACAGAGGCCTCACTCACGCCTCTCACTCTTCGTCTCTCTCCGCCGTCTCCCTCCTCTCTCACCTCATTTTTTTGGCAAATATTCGACTGATTGGGAAATGGAAGATATCATTGGATTCCTAGTTCCGCCACCAACATTTTTACCGGAGCGGATTTGTCATGGGAGTGGCGTAGGCACCACTCCTAGGGAAAGGTAAACCCTTGCTTTTTACTCAATTTTCTCATTAGATCTTCATCTAAATCGATGATCAAGTACCACCACGGTTTCCTAATCTCGATCTTCGTTGTTTTGGCCGGAGTAAAATTTCAATTTGGGTATCATCGGCACCACTCCAAAGCGAGAGTGGGATTTGGGGAATTAAGTAAATTGGTTCTATTTAGAAGTTTAAATGTTTATTGGGAATTTATGGACCTATGAAATGTTAAAAAAGTATTTTCTTTAAGGTTGCTTTGATTAAATTAGGGTTATTGAATTCAGGGTATGGGTGAGCGTCGCGGGTATAATTTTGGGATCCCTACAAGCGTAATTCAAGAAACCAGGTAAGGGTGTTATTTGGGTATTTTTGGATTGATTTATAATTTATAGAAGGTATAAACTTAGATATGAATGTATTTCTGAGATTAAATTGAGAAAATGGGATTTTATACAATTTAGGGTTGGCATATACACGACAGACATGCTAGGTTTTTAGTGGGTGTTCCCAAGATTCCAAGCAAGATAATGAATAGTTTATAATTTGGGAAATGTGAGTATGAAATTATTCTGGGAATTCAATTATTTGACAAGAAAATAAATAAATAAATAAATAAATATATATATATATATATATATATATATATATATATATATATATGATATTTTTAGGGAAATGGAATTATAAACGTCGTGGGTGTGAGTTAGAATTGGTAGACGAGTTCAGTTAGCCAAGGTAAGGGAAATATGCTATGCTAGGAATTTCAGAAATTTCATAAGTAGTATATATGTGTTTCGGGATGAATTCTACAAGGTATAAATTATTTTTATTATTAGAAAATACATATTTTATTACATGAGATTTTGTTTATTTAATTGTGTGGCATGAATTAATAATAGATCAATTCAGGATTTATACAGTTTTTCAGAACATCATGATTTACACTGTTTTTACATAGAAACATGTTTTACTAGATTTTACAGAATAATGAATTACAGTGTATGAAAACTAAGATGTTGTCCCAAGAGGGGGGTGAATTGGATTTAAAAATTTTCTTTTACTTCTTTTTAATGTATTCTTGACTTCTTGTTGATTTACCAAATACACAACCAATACTTAAAATAATATCCAAACCACAACCATATACCAATAAAGTAATCAATCAATCAACCAAACCAATCAATTTTTCCAATCAACCACAATATCCAATCAAGGTGGTTATTTTGTTTACAGCCTTGCATATACGAATTTGTAAGTGCTGTAGAGAATGTAATTTGTTTCTCAATTTAACATTCAACAAAACATTTACACTCTTCCCAAAATTCAGAATTCAATTAAACTCTTAGTAAAATTATCTTTGGGTGTTAACCAAGTAACGTACTCCCTTATGGTTTCCGCAAAGTATGGTTTAACCAACGTACTCCCTTTCGGTTTCCACAATCCCAAATCAAAATTAGACTTTAAGTTTACTTGATTTCCAAATATATGTAGTATATATGATTTAGGAATTTAAATCATCCACGCAACTTATATGTGCTGAAAATAAAGAGTAAGGGAAAGAGAGAGTGAGATCGGGATTTTAATGAGGTTCGGCTTATACCCAGCCTACATCCTCTCCTTTGGCAAACCACCAAAGCATTTACTAAAATTAGTTCTTTTTTCAGGCGAAACAACAGCTTTACACACTCCTTCAGTAGGCTAGTGCCCGCCTCTCCAAACAATGTACCCTCGTTTGGTCACTCCTTTAAATAGGCTAGAGCCCGCCTCTCTAAGCGATATCCCCACGCTTAGCCAACAATCCAAATAACCTTGAACCGTCAATATCTACAAGATATAAATCAAATAGATGTGTACAAAGAATGCTCTCACAAAGAGCTGATTAGTATAAGTTAAATATATATACTTCAATCAAATTCACAATATGGAAATATAAAGCTCAAGAAGATATCACCGTAAGCCTTCTTTCTAGGTTGAAAAAACTAAGAGTAGACTCAGAATTTTCTTGATAAATTCACAGCAAATCTTAGTAGTGAAACTCAGAAATTGATTGCACAAGAGAGCTTTGAGAGAATTAGGAGATTTGAGAGCAAGAAAGCTTGTTTGCTATATTTTCTTGGTGTGTTTAATCCTTAGCCTTGGGGGGTTATTTATAGATGATAAATCAACTCTATTTCATGTTCCCCAAGTGGCTTGGAGTGTTTCCCAAGTTTATAGAAAGTTTGAAGTACAAGAAATATAAGTTTGAATTTTAAAACTTTTAAAAAATATGTCCGTTAACAGTGTTCAAACGTCTGAACTTTCGAGTTCAATCATCTGAGGTGGTTCTGTCTCTTTAAAAAACCTTCAGAAAAAACTTCAGAAGTCTGAACTTAATCTTCAATCAACTAAAGATATTCTTCATACATCTGAACTTACACTTCGGTCATCTAAAATGGCTCTATCTGTTGTTCAGTCATCTGAAGTTCCGCCGTGAACAGTGTTCAGTTTGCTGACAGCTTGACCCCACTTCAGTATTTTGGTCATAACTTTTTCTATAAAACTTAAAATTAGATATTATTGGTTTCAAAAGAAATGTAACATAAAATAATACAACTTTCATGTTGAACAAATTTTAAAATAAGGAGTTTTTAATAGAGAAAAATTCACCCTCAATGAGGATGTAGAAAAAATGACACCATTTGGAAAAGCCTCTTTTTGATGCTTTTCATTCCAAAAATAATTTTAACCTTTTTGAAATATCTTTTGACCTTTTAAAAATATTTTCCAAGTATTTTAAAAGGTATCTAGGATTAAGAAGTTAACCTAAGAGCTTCATGTATCCATATTGAAATTATTTGAAGTACTTACATAAAACTTCCTTAAGATTTCTTCAACTCTTGAAGTCTTCATGTATGTCCTTGGTTTGAGTCCATCTTTTCTTCAAACTTTCAATGTGCTTTAGGCTTTTAGCAAGTTCACTTTAATATGCATACTCTCGTAATCTTCAAGCTTTATTTAAATCATCTTTAAATTCATGCTTTGACTCTTTTAAGCTTCATTTGATCCTTGTGAGCACTTTGACCTTGCTTTCACATATGTGATCCTTGTGAGTTCTGAAATATCACCACTCAACCAAAAATGTTAAATTCCACTTATTTGTTAGCATCAAAACAATATTTTAAGCCTTATAAGGCCAACAGTGTATATATAGACAGATATATTTTACAAACAGATATTATACAGACAGATATATTTTGCAGACAGATATTTATGAGATAGATATTTTACAATATTTATAGAATTCCATGATTTCCAAAATCATAACACTCAAACATTACAGATTATTCAGTTAGATATTGCAATCAGATATTACAGTTATTTTAGTTAGATAATACAGTATTTTAGATCAGATTTATAATGTTATCGTTATTTTGGAATCATGATGAAATAGCGAGATAATTATATATATTATTATTATACAGTATCAAATCCCTGATGAATTATTTCAGACTGATTCAGTTAGTATAGCACGGTACTGTTGCTATTTTCATATCAGAGTGCAACCACATATCTGAGATAGTGTGTGGATTTCGTCAACTGTGCCTATGGAGGGATTGCAGTCTCCCTAGTATTATGGATTGAGGAGGCTAGTTCGATGGGGTAGATACTAGTACCGTGCCTTTGGGGAGATGGCAGTAAAGGCCAGACTGAGGATTGGTAGAGTATCTAGGTAACTTATCCTAGTAAGCTAACTAGAGTTAAGTCCAGCCTACGAGCCTCACAACCCTTTCGTGAGGGTTAAATCATGACATACAGATTTCCAAGGATATTTCTCAGTTATATATATATAGATTTACAGAAGAACAGTAGATATGTTATATTCTTATCAGTATGGATAAATAGAAAACTCAGATAATACAATTGTATTTTAAGTCATGTAGGTGTGAGTTGCATGTATTTACATGATATCTCAGTTCAATTATTTATTAGTAAATTATTTATGTAGACTCACTTGCCACACACTAGTAATAGCATATTTCTTCTTATTGAGCATTGTCTTATCCTAGTAAATAAACACTTTTCAGGTGATCCAGCTAGACGAGTGGATCAGGCTTGCAATTAGAGAGGTTGTCTACACTACCCTGTCTGAAGGGTAAGTGTTATCAGGGGATTGTATTTTTGAATAGTATTCAAGAGTGTTGGGTAGAAGGTTCTAGGATGATGTATAATTATGCATGTATGCTTTGGGTTAATACTGGATTCTGGTATTGTAATTATGGATGTATGACTTTAAGCTTTCCGCTGCATAGGTGATCTCAAGGGTATCAAAGTAAAGTGATTATCAGCATATTTTATATATTATTTGGGAAAAAAATTTATATATTATTTGGAAAGAAAAAAAATGGTATGAAATTTCAGGTTGTTACAAGTCGTCTGTCTAGCCAACTGACCCTACGAGAATTTAAATTTTGAACTTTAACTGGAAAATTCTAAAAATTAGTTTTTCAAATCTAAACTTTATAAAAACTTGGGGGACACTCCAAGCAACTTAGGAAACAAGAAAACTCACTCAAAAAAACTCTATAAATACTCCTTTAACCCAATGAATTAAATGAACCAAGTAATTGAAAATCAATTCTCAAAGCTAAAACTCTCATACTCTCAAAGCTCTCATGCTCTCATTATTGCACATTTGAATTGTTGAGATTTTCTGGAAGCAACTGATCAATTCTTCTCTATGTTTCCGAATTGTTGATTCTTATCTTGAAGGAAAAGTTGGTGAAATCTCTTTTGAGCTACAATTGTATTTCATATTGATATTTTGATTGAAGTATATAGTATTTGAAATTGTAGTAATCCACCCTATCTTAAGGTAGTTCTTTGTACACAAATTATTGATCTTGTTCTTGTAGATTTGATGATTCAAGGATTGATTGGGTTGTTGCCCAAGCATAGGGTATTGCTTGGAGAGGCATTGCTCTAGCCTAGTGAAGGAGTGTTTGAGCGTGGGGTATCACTTGTAAGGTTTTGTTCCACTCGGAAAGGAACTGGTATAGTGGAATCCTTAGGTGGTTTGCCTAAGGCGAGGACATAGGTTGGGGATAAGCCGAACCTTGTCAAAAATCGTGGTTTTCCTCTCTTTCCCTTTCTCTCTTTATTTTCAACCTAGATTTAACTGCGTGGATGATTTATATTTCTTAATCATAAAAACTACGTGGATTGAATTTTAAATAAGTTGAAGTTTATTTTTGTTTTTGGGATTGCGAAAACCGAAAGGGAGTACATTGGTTGATCAATAATTTGAGAAAACCTTAAGGGAGTACGTTGATTGGTTAACAACCCAAAACCTATTAACAAAAGGTTTATTTGAAATCTGAATTTTGGGAAGAGTGTGGATGTTATATTGATTATCATAAAGAAAGATCAAATTCATTCTCTACAGGGCTTGAATCAAATTTCATATACACAAGTCTACAAAGGCTGAAACTTATCTAAGAGCTGAAGCTCATATATTGATTGAATATATTATGGTTGAATGGTTTAAAGTTTGATATTGATTAGGGTGTGTTGATATTCCAAAGTTGTGGTTAAACTAACTAAGTATTAAAGGTTAAAGTAATCTTGATAGTATTGCATTGCATATATTGACTTATGCTTGGTAAATCAATTGTTTGATTGGGTGATTAAGTTTTAATAAATTGTGTTTTGGTTTGAGGATTGAATAAGTAAGTAAACACTTTGCTATGTGATTGTTAAATCAACAGGAGGTTAAGAATCTTAAAAATAATTAAAAGAAAATTTAAATAACCCAATTCACCCCCCCCCTTTTGGGACTACACCTTAGTTTTCAATGTATTATGGTATTATCAGTATTTATGCTAGTATAACACCGTACGTATTATGGACGGGATAAACTCTTTGTCTGAGGGCTTGCTGAGAAAGGCGAGTGCCCTAATAGGTATCAGATATAGCAGTAGGCTACATAACGTATTAGGGCAAAGGGAAATTACTTGTATGGGCTGGTAAATTTCCTTATTCTCAGGAGCCTTCACTGGTAAACCTTAGTATGAACAGTGTGAGTACGAGATTAGTTTTTCACCAGAGGGTTTATTGAGTAAGGTAAGTGCCTTGTTATGCTTCAGTTGTGACCATGGGTTGCCTAAAGTATCAGAGTAGAGGAGTGCTACTTGTATGGGCGGGTAATCACCCCAATCCTTGGGTATTCTCATGGGTAAAATACCTTGCATGTGTTTTGATTAGGCTCAGGAAATGATTTCAAAAATTATGTTAATGATTTTCAAATGATAAATAATATGTTATTTACAAACCTTATCTTGGCCACACGCTGATTTAATATATTGTTTCTTCTCTTACTAAGATGTGTCTCACTCGAATACAAATCTATCTTTTTTAGGACCTCCACGTGATTAAGCTTAGAAAGGTTAGAGCTATTATAGCATTTTTGAGAAAAAGGGTATAAACTTGCGATGATATTTTGAGTTGTATCTAATTTTTAAGTTTTATGTTTTATGTTTTAAGTCTTTTGAGAAATAGATGGTTGTGAATATTGGATGTTGGAGATATGTATATATGTGTGGATATAGGTGGATGAATGGTTTCTTTTGAAATGTAGATAGATGTTGAAAACTCTGGTATTATATTGTTGGAGGATTATATTTATGTTTTTCGCTGCATAAATGAATGGATGACATGGCACCCAAGTCACACCAGGTGGGTTCAGGGTGCCATGAAACACGGTTTATTTAGGTATAATGCACCGAACCAGGTTTTCAGGTTCGGGGCATTACAATTTGGCATTAGAGCAATAGATTTTGGGTTTTGCAAACTTAGGGATGATTTATAGTAGAGTATATGAATTTGATAGGATGAGGATACTAGATGGATAGGTTAGGTGTTAAGAAGTATAGGATTTTTTTTATAGTTTAGAGGTGAAAATATGTCGACGATTTCCTGTGATTTTTCTAAAACAGTTGACGACCTCAGAAAAGCCACAATAAACCTTAGATGATTTCGTTTCTGAGCTAAGACTGGTCTTCATATGGAGAACTTGGATGTATAGTGGATTTAAATTTAATGATTGTGTTGTTAGAGTTATGATATGAGATTCTTAACTCTTTCCTGTTCTATTTTTAGGATGGATCCTAGGGATGAGGATGCAGAGGCTGAAGGAAGAGATGATGCGGAGACTTCCAGTAAGGAGGACTTGGACACCTCCATGATGCTGAGGGGTATAGCACTATAGGTCAAGGCAGAAATGAGGACGAATCCAAGAGAGCATAAGTGTCCACCTGCAGGTCAGGGCTGCAACATCAAGGAGTTTATGAGAATAAACCCTCCGAACTTTGTAGGAGGACCTGATCCAGTGGCTGCAGAGAATTGGGTATAGCAGATAGAGAGATCATGGTTGTACTCGACTGCACGGACAAGTAGAAGGTCTATTATGTCGCATTTAAGATGATCGGAAATGCAAAACGCTGGTAGCTTTCTGTGAAGCTAATAAAGGAGCAGAGGTTGGTAAAGATAACACTGACCTGGGAGCGATTTAGAAAGCTATTCTTTTATAGGTATTTCCCCTTATCTATTAGAGAGGAAAAAATTAACGAGTTTACTAACTTGGCCCAGGGGGATATGACCATTGGGGAGTATGCAGCAAAATTTGTGGAGCTATCTTGCCTCGCACCATTTCTTATCCTACATGAGGTAAGGAAGGCCAGGAAATTTGAAAAAAGCCTGAGATGCAGAATTTACGAGCTGGAGGTGGGATTCCAGGTCTAGAATTTCTCAGACTTGGTTGATAAGGCTTCGGTGCTGGAAAAGAGCATCCAGGGCAGTACAAAGCCTACAGAGCAAAAGAAGAGGCTTGCACCATCCAGTTTTCAGGCTGAGGTCAATCAGGGATTGGGGAAGAAAAGGAAAGATGCAGTGGGCTCGAGATAGGAGACAAGAGATCGGGGTTATCCTAATTATCAGGGTAATTAGTCTTACTCCGTATGCCAAAAATGTAACAAGAGGCATTAGAGTGAATACTGGTTTGTTGCTTCTAATTGTTTCAGGTGTGGTAAACTGAGGCATATCAAGAAGAATTGTTAGGAATCGTTTCCTGTTATACCTATACCGAACCAGGATTGGGATAAACAACAAGTACCACTAAGAAGAGATGGTCCAACATGAGTTTACTCGTTGATTCAGCCTAAGCCAGATAATGCCAGGGGCACAGGTATGGGTTTATGATTAAGATAATAATGATTTAATTTAGCTATGGATGGTTTGGAAGTTTATATGATGATGTTATTTAATTATGGATAATTTAGAAATCTATATAATTATATGTACTGGATTGTGTGAGATAGTTAGTTGATAAATTTTAGAAATGTGAAAAATGATCGGGTAGCGAATTTCGAGGACAAAATTCTTTTAAGGAGGGAAGAATGTAGTAACCCGAAAAATAAATAAATAAATAAATATTAATTATTAACCAAATAATTAATTAAGCATTATTAAATTAAAGTAATTAAAGAAATGGTATGATAGATATATAAGTATACATATATATATATATATATATATGATAAAGTAATATGTAAATGTGTATATATATATATATATATAAAAATATATATAGTATAATATGATAAAGTAAGTTATAATAATATATATATATATATATATGATATTAGTATAATATTATTATATAGGGTAGTGGGGGTTGGAAGTTTTCATGCAAATTCAAGATCAAATTCAATTTGATCTTTGCCAGAAGCTTCATGCCTCTCCAATACTGCCTCTTATTTCTCTCTCCAACTCTCACTCCTCCACGGCCACCTCTCTCTCTCTCTCTAAAATTTCTCAGTGAATATTTGGCCGATCAGAAAATGGAAGGTATCGTTGGATTCCTAACTCCGCCACCGACATTTCTACCAAAGTGGATTTGTTGTGGGAGCAACGTAGGTACCACTCCTAGGGTAAGGTAAAACCTCACTTTTTACTCAATTTCTCCTTAGATCTTCAGCTAAATCGACGATCAGGTACCACCACGGGATCCTAGTCTCGATCGTCGTCATTTTGACCGGAGTAAATTTTCAATTTAGGTTTCCTAGGCACCACTCCAAAGCGAGAGTGGGATTTAGGGAATTAAGTAAATTCATTATATTTGAGAGTTTAATTATTTATTTGAAATTTATGGGCTTAGGAAATGTTAAAATAATATTTTATTAGGGTTGATTTAATTGAATTGGGATTATTGAATCAGGGTTTGGGTGAGCGCCACAGGTATCGTTTTGGGGTCATTGTTGGCGTAGTTCAAGAAACCAGGTAAGGGGGAATATATATTAAACTAGGATTTTATGAATTAAATAGATTTTAAAAATGAATAATTTGTGTATATGTATACATTTTATTATGGGTTAAAAATGCTAACCGTTATGATTTCTGAGCCTAGGGTTGTTTTATTAGTTATGTATATGTGAAAATGGACTGATGAAAGTGAAAGATTTTTCAGGATAATTATGTAAGAAATTAAAGGTATATTTTCAGTAAATAATTGTTAAATATAGGTTGGCTTATTTTACAGGAAATGTATGAATTTTACTACCAAATTGTGTGACATGAGTAAAATGGAAATTCTGTGTTGAATTATGTTACATGTATGAGATATAGGTTATAAAAGGAATGCATTAAGAATGAAAATGTTATATGAATTATGCTGCATGTGATTGTTAATGTAACCATGGAAACAATGAAAAGTTGAAAGGAGCTGTAGACTAACTAATGATAGCTGAGAGGAGTTGTAGTAGTAGGCTAACGCAAATCTATATGGACTAACTGATGTACAAATGAAAGGAGTTGTAGTACGAATGCAAGGGAAATGAAATGAAAATGAGAATGAAATAAAATGTGAATGAAATGGAAATGAAATGTGAAATGTGAATGATGTAAAATGGGAAAGAGTCACGTAAGTGAAATGCTACGAAATGTCAAAGCTGAGAACATGAACAAATGAGAAATACAGAATAAATGATAGACAAAATAATGTATTATGGTATTATTAGTATTTATGCTAGTATAACATGGTACGTATTATGGGTTGGGTAAACTCTTCACCCGTGGGCTTGTTGAGAAAGGCGAGTGCCCTAGTAGTTATCAAATGTAGCAGTAGGCTGCATAACGTATTAGGGCAGAGGGAAATTACTTGCATGGGCGGGTGAATTTCCTTATTCTCGGGAGCCTTCACTGGTAAACCTTTGTATGAACAATGTGAGTACGAGATTACTTTTTCACCCGAGGGCTTACTGAGTACGGTAAGTGCCCTAATATCATTTAGTTTTGACCATGGGTTGCCTAAATTATCAAAGCAGAAGGGTGCTACTTGTATGGGTGGGTAATCACCCCAATCCTTGGGTATTCTTGTGGGTAAAATACCTTGCTTGTGTTTTGATTAGGCTTAGGAAATGATTTCAAAAATTATGTTAATGATTTGCAAATGATGAATAATATGTTATTTACAAACCTTATCTTGGTCACACATTGATTTAATATATTGTTTCTTCCCTTACTAAGATGTTTTTCGCCCGAATAAAAATATATATTTTTCAAGACCTCCACGTGATCAAGCTTAGAAAGCTCAGGGCTGTTATAGCATTTTTGAGAAAAAGGGTACAAACTTGCGATGATATTTTGGGTTGTATCTAAGTTTTAAGTTTTATATTTTATGTTTTAAGTCTTCTGAGAAATAGAAGGTTGTGAATACTGGATGTTGGAGATATGTATATATATGGATACAAGTGGATGAATGGTTTATTTTGAAATGTAGATAGATGTTGAAAACTCTGGTATTGTATTGTTGGAGGATTATATTTATGTTTTCCACTGCGTAAATGATAATAGAAAGACAGGTATCAAGTAAATGAATGAATGACGTGGCACCCGAGTCCCACTAGGCGGGTTTGGAGCACCCCGAAGCACAGTTTATTCAGGTATAATACATCGAATCAATTTTTCAGGTTCGGGGCATTATAGCTTTCATCATCCAGTCCTTTATGTCTAAGAATGCTTTGGTTGCAGCCTTAGGCCACACAAACTCTCCTTTCTTAAGACAATTGGTAATGGGTGCTATGATGGTACTGAAATTCCTAATGAATCTCCTATAGAATGTGACTAACCCATGGAAACTTCGTGCTTCATGAATGTTTCTAGGAGTAGGCCAATCTTGGATAGCCTTGACCTTCTCGGAGTCAACAGAAACTCCGCTTTCAAATACAACATATCCTAAGAAGATTACCTGAGGATTCATGAAGGTGCACTTCTTCAAATTTGCATACATCTTATGCTCTCTTAAAACTTCAAACACTCTCGTTAAGTGATCTAAGTGCTCTTTCCTTGTTTGATTATAAATCAAAATGTCATCAAAGTAGACAACAAGGAAATTCCCAATGAAGGGTCTCAAAATCTGAGTCATCACTCTCACGAAAGTGCTTGGTGCATTGGTAAAACCAAATGGCATCACTAGCCATTCGTACCAGCCATCTTTAGTCTTGAAGGCAGTTTTCCATTCCTCTCCATGCTTGATTCTTATTTGGTGGTATCCAATTTTAAGATAAATTTTAGAAGAGATTTTGGAACCAACCATTTGATCCAACATATCATCTAACCTGGGTATAGGAAACCTATATTTGACTGTTATTTTGTTAATGGCTATACTATCAATGCTCATTCTCCAAGTTCCATCTTTCTTTGGAGTAAGAAGGGCGGGACATGCACATGTGCTAAGCTTTCTTGAATAAATCCCTTACTTCTCAATTCTTCAACTTGCCTCTTCAATTCTGTATAATCTTTCGGATTCATCCTATAGTGAGGCAAATTGGGCAAAGATGATCCTGGAACAAGATCTATAGCATGTTGAATATCTCTCATTCATTTAGAGGTTTAGAGATAAAATCACTAAATTCAGCAAGTATAGGGGAAACTTCATGTGGTGTCTCATGTTCTAGAGTTGAGGAGTCATTTTCCTTGGTTACCACTATATAAACAACTCGTGTCTCCTTACTCTTTTGTTCGAATTGCTTTTTGCTTAAAACATGCAAAGAAGTTCCAAATTTCTCTTTTCTTTTTGAAATCTTCTTCTCTTTGTCTTGTTTGTCTTTCTTGGGCCTTAGAGGACTTAAGACAATCTTTTCTCCATTGCACCTAAAAGTATAGGTGTTGGCTCTGCCATTGTGTGCAACATCTAGATCATACAGCCAAGGTCTGCCTAAAAGAATGTGAGCAACATCCATAAGAAGGACGTCACACCAGATTTCATCTTCATAATTCGCAATCTTAATAAGGGACTAGGCACCTATGGCTGATAGGCATGGTTGTTGTGTTCACCTAAGCAACTTTATATGGAGTGGGATGGAGTTCAGCTTTCAATCCCAATTTTTCTAAAGCTACTTTGGAGATCACATTCATGCAACTTCCACCATCGATGACTATTTTACAACTCTTATTTCAACACTTGATATAAGTATGAAAAATATTCGGCGCCAATCCTCTTGTTCTCGTGGTGTCACCATGATACATCACATTACATTCACAGTAGCATCTTCTTCTTCTCCTATGGATAATTCGTCCTCACTAACTACTTCTTCATGAATATATGGGTGTTCTTCGCCTGAGTCTTCTTCTTCCTCTCTCTCAAAGGCTAGGTTCCTAATGGAGCATTGCTCGGAAAAATGGCCCCTTTTATAACGCTTATAGCATACATCACTTCCAGACATTTGTTTAGAGGACCCATTCATAGGAGCCTTCCCATTGTCCACATGCTGCTGGACAGTGGGATTGCTACCTCTTGAGGTAACTTGACCAGTGTTGGTAGGTCCAATCCTCACATACGATGTGGCCTTTCTTTGGTTAGTGTCATTGGAGGGGTTCCAAATTTCATACTCAACTAGATTTTACTCACATGCTCATAATCATGTGCCAAGTTAAAGGCATGCTCAAGGGAATCAATGTGGTGAGGAAACAACTCTTTCCTAAGTTCAGGTTTCAAGCCAATCCTAAACCTAGAAATCTGTTGGCTCATGCTCTCTTCTACTCCGCATCTAATGGATAGCTCATCAAACTTACTCATGTACACAGTCACACTCATATTACCTTGTCTGGGGCTATAGAGATGATCCATGAGACGTTCCCTATAAGAAATTGGGACATGCTTTTCTATCAATATGTCTTTCATCATATCCCAATGTTTTATGGGCCTATGACCTAGGTGAGCTTCTTGTCTTTCGACATTTACCCAATGAAGTTTTGCTTGCCCAGTTAGTCTTATTTTTGCAAACCTCACTTAATGTAAATCATGCATCTTATACCAGTCAAAATATGAATCCATTTAAGCTAACCAATCTTGAAAAATCTTTGGATCCATTTTTCCATCTAAGGTAGGGGCTTCAACTTTGACTCTTTTCATGACATCCCTATATAGATCATGATTGTCCCTACGAAAAGGTCTCCTAGGTTGGAATTCCTCTTCATCATAATCCTCTTCATTCCAATGTGGAATATAAGGGTCATGATGCTAAAATCTCCTGGGAGCAAGGGGTCTTGGTGGAGGAGGAACGGGAGGACTCTCTAAGGGTGGTGTTCTTTCTCTTAGAGGATTGTTCGCTTCCCTGCCAAGTTCAGGTTCAATCTCACAGGGCTATCTGGGATTTGCGAGAGGTTAGTCAGGAGCTAAATTAGTTTCCAACCTTTCTATCCTAGCAAGGGCTGAGTTAAGTCTTGGGTTAAGGCTTGAACTTGGGCTTGTAGTTCATCTAGAAGGGTATCACGGTCTATGTCAGTTCTACAACCTTGATAATGACTCACTCGAAAAATAAGTAGCTCGGAAGCTATCCTAAGTATAGGAGTTACATCGTGTAATATTCAACCCAAGGGTTAGATTGTATCCTTAGGGAATGCGATTTAATCTCAAATTTTATGTTTTTCCAATCGAAATTAAAAAGTTACTGAACTTAGTTCAAATTCGGGTTTTTTTCAAGATTGTTTGAGATTTTTGTAATAAAACTTAAAAAAAAAAAAAGTAAACCCTAACTAAAGTTTAAATACGCATGGAATAATTAAATAAAAGTCAGACTCAACACCAGAATAACAAAAGAAATAAACCTGCAAACAAAAACAACTGTGCTGATCGATGATGAAATTCCAACTAAATAAAAGTACCAGATTTTATTTCGAGATCAAGCAAGACTTAAATCTAACAAGTTTACTAAAGGAAAAAAAAATACTGACCTTAATAATAAAATTACCCAAAATACAATATTTAAATGCAGACAAAAGAAAAAAAACTCAAATAAGATTCAACTCCGTTAACAACTTAAACAAAAAGAAAACACGTTGAACTTAATAATAAAAGTAACCCCAAAAGAGAAGTTAAATGCAAACAAGAACTTTAAAAAAATTAAACTGAGCTTAAATAAATAATAATCCAACCATGATGGAATTCTAATAACAATTTTTTTTGAAAACACACAAAAGAGAGAGAAAAGAGAGAGGTAAAAATGAAAAAAAAAAAAAAAAAAAAAAAAAAAAAAAACCTTACTGCGGTGAATGTTAAATCCTGACAATACTTCAAAGCAAAAAAAGAAAAATAAATAAATAAATAAACATAAAGCAGATGAAAAAAAGAAGGAATGAAAGTCTGCTGCTGCTGCTGAAACTAAAAGGGTCCCAAGATGAGCTGAGGGAGACTACCGGAGCTACGTTGCAGGAGAAACAGTGGCCATCTTCGGATGTTTGTAGTAGATGGAGCAAGAGGGTGGTCTGGCCTGGTGGCTCTCGGTAATGCTGGAGTTACAGCGGCAGTTGGGTCTTCGGGTGGTTGTAGGAGTCGAGGATGATGGAGCGGAGCTGCTGGGGTGTTCTGGAGAAGGGTTGCTCGTGGTGTTCTAAAGGTTCACGGGTGGTTGGCCACGTGGCTCTCAACAGTTCTGGAGTTACAACAGTAGCTGGGTCTTCACGTGGTTGCAGCAGATGGAGCAAGAGGGTGGTTTGGCCTAGTCTGAGGTAGCCGAAGGGAGAGACTGAGGGAGGAGAGGTGAGTAAGAGAGAGAGTAAGACGATAGGGAAAGTGAGAGACTAAAGGAGAAGGGAGAGACTGAGGGAGGAGGGGAGAGTAAGAGAGGGAAAGAGTTGAGAAAAGGAGAGGTAGGGAAGAGAGGTAGGAAAGGGAAAGAGAAAGGGAGCCCTGAGGGCTTGCCTCCTTGAAGAAGAGAAAAGAAAATATAAATAGAGAAGGAGGGGGGGCTACACTACGCGAGACCCGGTGATGGAGGATCCGACCCGGCCTGCATTGTCGGGTCACATCAACTATTGTGTATTATTATTATTATTATTATTATTATTATTTTATTTCTTTCTTCTTTCTTTTCTTTTTTTTTTTCTTAGCGAACGAGCCCTGTTTTGATTCTCCTAGAGCCCATTTCTCTCAAAGCGTAAAACACGACAGTTGTAGATAATCTTCTCATCTTTCTCCATAATTTTGAGTCTCAACTCTCTTTCTCTCTCTGTCTCTCGAGCTCTCTCTTCCTCAGTTCCCTCCCCTCTGTTGTTCCTCCTAACTCTCTCGGCCTCCCTCTCTTCTCTACTCTCCCTCTTTCTCTCCTTTTTCCTCTAGTCCTAAGTTCTGCTGCTCCTCCATCTTCTTCCTAGGCAATCGCCACGCACCACTGTTGTTCAACAGCAACCACCAGCCGCTAAACATGTCCAACTCCAACTCCAGCCGCTAGCCCAAGCACAAACACCCGAAGACTTCCACAGCAGCCACTCGAAGACCTCCAACCTGCTACGAAAGATGCTACCAGCCAACCAAACAAAGTCTAGCCGACTACCTCCACTGCTACTCTAGCAAAACCACCCACAGTCGAGAGACACGAGCGCCACCACTGCTGGTAGCTATTGGGATCCCCCTGCAGGCCACAGACTGCTGCAACTTCACTAAGCTCCACAGCACCGCCAAGACTAGCCACCTTCACCCATGACTCTCTCTTTCTCTCTCTCTCTCTTCTTTTCTCGTTTTTTTAGTGTTATCTGAATATTGTTTTTTTAAAATTATTATTAAGGTTTATTTGAAAAGTTTAGGTTTTGAATAATTGTTTAGGGTATGTTATTATTATTGAAGTTATTTATTTAGTTGAATATTGCTAAATTTTTATTAGAGTTCATTGGAAATTTTGGATTTTGAATATTATTTTGGGTGTTTTATTACTATTGAAGTTCAATTGTTTAGTTATTTTCTCTCAGTTAAATTTTGCTGTAGATTTAATTAATGTTTTGAGTGATTTAATTAATCTAGTAAGGTTCGGTTTGGTTCTAAAAAAAAGAGAAAAAAAAGAATAAAATACAAAAAAAAAAGAAAAAAAAAAGAGTGTTTTTGTTTTTAAGAAATTAGATTAGTTGATCTTTTCAAAATTTAAATTTTTTTTGTCGAAGCTCGATTTAGTTTAAGGTGAAGTCTTATTAAAGTTGTCATTTTTGTCATGTTTAATTTAGTTTAGGTTGTTAAAGTTTAATTTATGTCCGAGTTCTTGGTTGCCTTTAAATTCTTGACTTTGGTTCAATTTCTTAATTTTGTTAAAGGTTCAGTTTTTATTGTCTGCGTTTGTGTTTGTGTGAGTTTTTTATTACTTGTTTTAGTTACGTGTTAAACTTACCGTCTTTTCTATTCTGAAGTTTAACGCGTGTTTCAATGCCTACCTGATTAGACATAGGTTTTTCCGTTCTTGCTATTTTATTCAGTGCATGCTAGGATTAGGGTTTTAATTTACGTGTTCGTTCAATTTGTCAAAGGAAATCTCAAACAATCCTTAAAACCCCAAATCTGAACTAAGTTCAGCAACCTTTTATTTTTCGATTGGAAAAACATAAAATTTGAGATTAAACCGCATTCCCTAAGGAGACGATCTAACCTTTGGGCTGAATATTACACAACGTAACTCCTATACTTGGGATAGCTTCTGAACTGCTCATTTTTTGAGTGAGTCAAGTTTTTAGAACCGTTGCCGGGGAATGTCAGTCTTAGTCTCAAATTAGCATTTTTTTTCCGTCCTTTTAAATAATCTCATAAAAAAAATAAAACAAAAATAAAAAAGAAAAAATTGTGTTTTGAAAAAAAAATAAACAAATAAATATAGCTACACCTACACCACGCACAATGATGGACTTTTTACAGCTTAAATACACCACTGCACCATTTACCACAGTTTTACCTAATGAAGAACTTGATTTCATGATGCAGTGCGAGAGGACACCATTGCTACCTCAATTCTATGGGACGAAATCTGAGTGCCCTTATCAGCACCTGAAAGAGTTCAAGTTAACTTGCAATATTTTTTTCTCTCATGCTAGAACTAATGAATCTACTAGACTGCGTTTATTTCTTGCCTCTTTGAAGGATGGGGCATAGATGTGATTTAATTCCTTAAAACCTCACTCTATCACTAATTGGGCTGATATGGAGTGTGAATTTCTGCATATGTTTTGTCCCTCACAGAGTAATCAATTTTTGCAGGAACATATTATTCAGTTTATGCATAAGGGTGACGAGACTTTTCGGGCTTACTGTGAGCGATTCAAGGATCTACTAATTACTTGTCCACATCACGATTTTGAATCATGGAGGTTAGTTAATTGTTTTTATACTGCTCTTACTCCTAATTGCAAGCACTTTGTCTAGACCATGTGCAATGGAGAACCATTCAGCAAGGATCCGGATCAAGTACCATCATTCTTTGATTACCTAGCTGAAAGTGTCCCACAGTGGAATACACAATACAATTAGGCACCCATGATAGTACACCCTATCAGCACAATCAGTGGTGGAGATGCATATGAGCCACCATACTACTCAAACACTCTGCCACCTCAACATCAGCCACAACAGTTCCCTCAGAGTTGTGCGCCATTAGGATTTCCTGATGATACCATGACACAGATGGCGAATATGCTCCAGCAGTTCATGCAGATTCAAATCAATCAGTATACTCAATATACTCAGGACTTAAATGAATTGTGGGACACCATTAATGCGATAAGCACGCAGTTGGATATCTTAGAAAAAGAGGAATTTCCAGTGGAATCTCAGTCTAGTCCTCAAGAATATCAGCAGCAACAATAACAAATACATGATGTTTCTCTAGAGGCAGTGGAAGCCGCCATTACTTCAAGAAGCGAGAAAGAAGTTCCCCAACCTGAGATGCTCATCGTTGGACAACCAGTTGTCCCAGCACGGGAAGTTATGGCTGAAACAAAAGAAGTCAAAGAAAAACCAAAGGAAGCAGGCCTAGAAGTGTAGCAGTCAGTTAATGAGGAGGCTGATACTAATAAAGAATACCAACCTATGGTACCTCATCCTCAGAGCTTGACAACCGTGGATCTTCACCCTCAACTGAATTAAATGTCAAAGAGCCCAATGTTGAAGCAAATCCTTACAGTGGTAAGATAATTGGTACACCCGATAAAGAGAGTGATCCAAATGGTGAATGTTTAACCTTCAAGGAACCAAGTAAAACTTTTAATGCTAATGCTTTTGAAGAACTAAAAGTAACTATTCCAACAACTTTTCCTCAAACACTAGTTTGTAAAGAAGTAAATTTCCTAGAAAATATGTTGAATAAAGACCCTTTCTTGTTAAAACAAGAAGGTTGATCTGCACACGTATTGTCTGGTCTTTTGACGAGTATTAATTCAATTGAGGCCAACTTTCATGCAGGTATGAAGACTGATTCATTGTGGCGGTTCAAATTTGGAGACCCGCTAGTTCGATTTATAGACCTGCACCCACCAAATGAAATTCCTCTAGAGCCTCCGCCAGACAACTGTGATGTTTTTCTTTCCCTTCTTTTCCTTTTGTTTTACTTTATTTTATTTTTAGTTAATTTTCAAGTACATCTTGTAGTTCAGTTTTCATTTTCCATTACTTCTCCACCCAGGTACGCCCTATTTCTCCCGTGCACAGTTTTTCTATTTCCCCTATACTTTCACATTGAGAACAATGTTTTACTTTAGTTGGGGGGGTGAGCATTTGCATGTGACACTGTGCACATATACTTGCTAGGTTTTATAGTAATTTGAAAAAAAAAACACACACACACACACAAAAAATACAAAAAAAGATTTTTTTTAAATGAAAAAAACATTTAGGATAAATGATTATACCTTGATGAACACTAACTTATACCCTTCCTATACTTGCATATAACCTAAGAATTACACATTTGAGTCATTTATGTAATTTCTCTTTATATGACTTTGTAACTCCATGAAGAATTGATTGGTAGTACACTCGTCTTAATCTGGCTATATAATTTCTTGTATTTACACGGCATCTCATGAGGCTGAATAGATATATTCACGTGATTCATTGCACTTAGGGTTCCTTGTGAGCACTGAGAGAACACCTGTGGCGACTATGACACCTTGTGAGATATCCTTGAGCTATTTATCATCCTTCAGAGTGTTAACATCAAATCAGAGTTCATGAAACTCGATTCTCTATTCTTCTAGACGATTCCTTGTACACTAGTCTCTATTTTTTATTTGCTAGACTAGAGGTGACATCTAGTGGGGAGATAGAAACTTAGGTCTTGTAGCCTACTCAAGATGTGAAGGCTAAGCCATCCCTAGAAATAGACTTAATTCATAGACCACTGTTCGAGTTTAATTCCCACTGATGGTATGAAGATAACAAAAGAAGTGTAATGATTATCCTAATTGATCAAGAAAAGACAAAAAATGAAGAATGAGCAAAAGAAAGAATAAGAAATAGAAATGCACATGAAATGAAATGCTAATGCCTGCTCCACAAATATACCACAAAAAAAGTCAAGGACACGACACATGTTCTCCACGTATGAACATTCTTCAACCGTTTAATGCCACGAATGTATTCACGTCAAGTTTGTGAATAAGTTGATCTAGGGTGGTCTCGGTTGGATATAGCGAGTAGGTGAGAAGATGCTAGGGTGAAGGACTCGACACCTCATAGATAGGCGAGAACCTTCTCAGATTATTCTTCTCCATATACTTAGCATTTGTTTCTTTTAATATGTGGGATGTTTGATCGTGACACTCCTCCTCACATATAACGAGTGAACTTATTCTTTTTGAGTTTTTTTTAGGGTATACCAGTTAGGCCGAGTCAAAATGTTCGTACTGTAAGTGTCCACTAGTATCCTGGGTGTACTGAGTCACACACATCACACACACCTCGAGATTTTACCTATTTATCCTCGAACTTATATGGCCGCATTAACTCTGAATTTTACCGCTGGTTAACTTCAAGTGAGTATACTGTTCTTAAATGTCATATAATGATGGAACTTGCATGAGTGACGTGCTTCAAAGTCATGTGTGTTGAATATGAACGAGCTTGTGTGAAATTCAGTTATATTCTTGTATGTGAAACGGTATGGTTACGTTACATGGACATTAATTACATGTTTTCTGGAGTTCATAATTGTGGACATCACCCTGAAATTCATTCACGTTATTTGTTAGAGACTAGAAAAACGTTAGTTGGGGGGTGTGATTACACGCTTAAACTGCGTAATTAGGCGTTTTAATCAGAGCATTAGGGCTTATATTTAATCAAATGCTTAATTACTCTCAATATTTTAACAAGGTTTCTTATTTATCTGTTGACCTTATAGGTCGCACCCAGTTTTGATAATGACAAATACTAATATTTGATGAGTGTCAAGTGCTTGTGCAAGATCAAATAAATATCCCAAGGAAGGACACTTGAAGAAACAAGAAGAACGTGAAGACTTGTAATTTGTAATTGTACTTCATATCGGTCTATAATAATTAATATGGGTCGGTAATAGTAACCTAGGCTGTGGTTGTATGTTTATCACCTGCACATCATGCATGTAGGATATAGCATAAGCTCAATCAGACCATAACAAGACCCTAGGCTCCAATACTCACACACATGGCATAAAATATATGAGTGTGTTTTAATTGTGCTCAAAATTGAACAAAAGCAAGCAAGATAAGAGAGCTCGGGCAACCAAACCTTGGAGTACAAAACTCCTCGGGCGCCCAAACTATGAAAGTCAAATTGTTGACCAATCCTCTAGTGACCGAACCTCAAATGCACATATATTCCACGGGCGCCCGAACCCCTCGAAAGGGACTGTTCACCAACTCGGACGATCGACACTTTTAGTTCAAAAACACCCCCGAGTGACCGACCACAAGGATTCAGGCCACCAAATGTTTGACTGGGCACCCAAAGTTACGTAGGTTTGCTACTGACTTTGATTCGGGCTGCTGAACCAAGACACGGGTGACCGAACTTAGTTAAAACACTTTTTAAGCTGTGTCTTGTCGGGCGACCGAACCTAGGTTTAGCCACCCGAACCCCAGCCGGTTAAAATTAATTTAACCATGGTAAAACTGGGTTAAATAGGATTAATTGGATTTTAATCATTTGGGACTTTTTTAATAATACCCATCTTGTCCCGAACAATTATATTTTTTCACCTGGCTATAAATATGTCTTCATTTGCATCATTAAAGAGAGATTAGCAAAAAGTGATTTAGCAAAAATCCCCTCCACTAGAAAATCACCCTTTGTCCAAATACTCTCATATCTTGCATCCATTCGATAAATTTGAGAGTGTGAGAATTTCTCTTGTGCTTAAGTGATTATTGTTCTATGCTAATACTCCTATTTGATTGATTGATTGTTATACTTTTCTTGGGGACTTGTAGCTTAGGTTTATCCCACGGATTTCTCCTTTATAAATCTTGTGTGGGATTAAACCAAGAAAGTTTAGGATATTTGCATTCCATTGCAAGTGTCCAATAGCTTTGTTTTTTGTGTGCAAAGATTTTTCAAACAAGTTAGTGTTATTCAAACTAGTGTTGTGCATCTTTCATTGAGGAAAATTCTTTTGGAACTAGTTTGATTATGTGTTTAGTATACTTGGAATATTGATGTGTTACTGAAATATCTTGTTTAGATTCCAAGACTTTGCTTGTGTTGAATACGATTGTGTATCATACTGATCATATTGTGTTGAATACTCTTAAGCTTCATATTGAATATACTGTGTTGAGTATTGATTGAACAAAACTAGCATCACTAAGCTTACACTATATTCATGCTATTGATGTATATGTGATTGTGCGCATTTGGGTACAAATCTGCTTTACGTGAAAGTACTATTTTTTCTATCGTTTGATTGTAAAATCTGAATGTTTCCAGGCGTGGCCTGAGGGGACGGTAATCCAGTCCGGTAAGGATTGTATGTAAAAGTTGAGGTCAGCCCCGTGCTAATTGACTTGGTTGTATTTGTGTCGCTCCACCCTTTTAAGTGAGCAAGTTATAGTGGTAATCCTTATGCTTGTTAGCCAAGGCATGGACGTAGGCAATTGGCCGAACCTCAATAACATCTCTATGTGTCACTCTTACTTTACTGCTTTCTAGTGCATGTGGCATTGATTAAATTGCTTTATTTGAATTCTAGTATATTTACATTACTTGTACTAAATTCACCATAGGATTGTGAACATACTGATGTTAGAATATTTACCTAGGAATTAAATTTTCAAAATACCAATTCACCCCCCCTTGGGATCACGGTAAAGCTAACAATTGGTATTAGAGCCACGTAACATAGACTAGTTGTTATTTTGCAAAAAGATCACATATGGCTTATAGCTACGTGACCCCTTTCCCCGAGAGACCATCTTCCATATGCCCTCCTATTTTCAGTGGTGTTAATTACACCTTCTGGAAACAGAGAATGCACATCTACCTTCAAAAGACTGATTGGAAGGTGTGGAGGATTGTCTCTAAGGGAAACTATGTCCCTATGAAAACTGAGGGTACAGCTAGGGTTCCTAAGACTGAGGATGAATATGATGATAATGATATGAAAGCTGTTAGTTTTAATGCAACTACCATGGATATTTTATACTGTAGTCTTGATGTAAATGAATTTAATAGGATTATGGCATGTTCTACTACAAAAGAAATATGGGATAAGTTAGAGGTCACATATGAGGGTACTAGAGATGTGAAGGAGAGTAGGATAGATATGTTGACCAATGAGTATGAGGCATTTAGGATGAATGTAGGTGAGTCCATTCAGAGCATGTACACTAGATTCACACACATCATAAACTCATTGCATGCATTAGGAAAGACCTATCCCACATATAAGATGATTAGGAAGATCCTTAGAGGCTTTCCTCTTATTTGGAAAGTCAAGGCGACGGCCATTGCTGAGGGTAGAGACCTTAAGGCCATGACCTTAAATGAATTGATAGGTTCCTTAATTACTTATGAATTGTCCATAAATGAAAGACTTTATGAGCATAATAGGACTAAGAAAGTGAGTGTGTTGAAAGCATCTAATAACACATCTAGTGAGTGCAGTGAGTCTGACACTGATGATGAAATGGCTATGCTAACCAGAAAATTCAGTAGGTCCTTCTGAAAGAACAGGAGGCCGTATAAAAAATATAGAAAGTCCACTAATGAGAAGGGAGAGACCAACAAAAGAAAAGAAAAATAAAATGCTCCTATGTGCTATAACTGTAACAAGGTGGGGCACATCAAACCTGACTGCCCACTGCTGAAAAAGGAGGCTAAGAAAAAAAAGAAAGCCATGACTGGGACTTCATGCGACAAACTCAGCAGCAGCGACTCATAATCAGATCACAGCGACTCGGAGGTCGCTAATTTGTGCTTGATGGCACACGAGGGTGAGGTATTGTCTTCTAGTTCATTATCTTCATATTATTCATCTGATGATTGTGATTCTGATTGCATGCCTACATTTAGAGAGTTACAGTTTGAATATATTCGTATTTCTAAATTTCCAGGCAAAATGACCAAAGAAAATAATGATTTGAAAAAGAAATGTAAGAATTGGTCAAAGTTGTTTAATATGGCAAAAACCTCTTATGCCTATATTTTAAAACAAAAGGATGCTGCTATTGTTGAGCTTGAGAGGAAACTGGAGGATAGCTCCAAAATCATTTTTAAATTCACTGAGGGCAAAAACAATTTTAAAAAGTTACTTGGTGCCCAAAGAAACTCCTTAAGTAAAGAGGGTCTTGGTTTTAATGGTGTTGAAAATGTTAGACGACCTAATCTTAACTTGGGACACTTTACACGTGAGTCAAAATCTTATGTTCCTCCTAAAGAGCCTAAATGTAGATTAAGGTGTTTTAATTTTTAAAAAATTGGTCACATTCAATTTGATTGTCCACTTAGGAATAAGCATGCTAGAATTAGGAAAGTATGGGTAGTTAAGGGAGACCCTGCTACTAACCCTCGTGGACCCAACAAAATTTGGGACCTGCATTAGTTACTTAGCTTATTTTGTAGGTATGCCTAAGATCGTCCTCCTCCAAGGACCGGTGGTACTTGGATAGTAGGTGCTCATGGCACATGACTGGTGACAAGGGAAAATTTACTTCAATTGTTCCCAAGGATGGAGGCTATGTGACATTTGGCGACAATGCCAAAGGATGCATCATCGGGGTAGGTAAGGTTGGTAAGGATTCCTCTCTTACTATTGACAATATTTTGTTACTTGATGGGTTGAAGCATAATCTACTTAGCATAAGTTTGTTGTGTGGCATAGAATATAAAGTATCTTTTGAGAATGATAAATGCATAGTAGAAGATAAATTAGATCACAAAGTGCTTTTCACTGCAAACCACCATGAAAATGTGTATACTACTTCTCTTGATAACTTAGCTTCACAACAAGTCACTTGTTTTTCTACTGTAAATGAAACTAGTTGGTTATAGCATAGGCGTTTAGGTCATGCTAGCATGGACTTGTTGTCTAAACTTGTTAGAAAAGAACTTGTTAAGGGCTTGCCTAAAATCTCTTTTGTAAAGGATAAATTTTTTTATGCATGTCAAATGGGTAAGCAAACCAAATCTAGTTTTAAGAAAAAGAAATTCATATCTACTACTAGACCAATTGAGATGCTTCACTTAGATTTGTTTGGACCTAATCCTGTGCAAAGTTTTGACGATAAATCTTATGCTTTTGTAATTGTGGATGACTTTTCTAGATTCACATGGGTATTATTTCTTGCACACAACAATGAATCATGTGAACAACTTACCAAGCTTTGTAGGAGAATTCATAATAAGAAAGGATATAAGATAAATCATATAAGAAGTGATAGAGGCACTGAATTCAAAAATGAAAGCATAGAAAAATATTGCGACTTAGAGGGCATATTACATAACTTCTCTGCACCTAGGACACCTCAACAAAATGGTGTGGTAGAAAGAAAGAATAGGTCACTGCAAGAGATTGGCAGAACTATGTTGAATGAACATAAGTTACCTAAATATTTTTGGGTCGAGGACATAAATATTGCATGCTATGTTATGAATAGGGTGTTGATTAGACCATTAATAAATAAAACCCCTTATGAATTGTGGAACAACCATAAGCCTAATATTTCCTATTTTCATGTATTTGGTTGTAAATGCTTTGTGTTTAGAGATAATGAGCATCTAGGAAAATTTGACTCTAAATATGATGAAGGTATTTTCCTAGGATATGCATTAAATAGCAAAGCATATAGGGTTTTCAATAAACGAACATTGACTGTAATTGAATCTATTTATGTTGTGTTTGATGAATCTAATCAATTTTCTAATAAAGATGATGAAGATGATATTGATATTAGAAAATGCTTAGAAAAGATGTCTATTGAAAACAATGCAAGTGAAAATCAAGAAGCAAATGAAAAATCACTTGAAGATAATGAAAATGGAAATCAGGAGTTGTCTAGAGATTTGAAGTTCATTAGAAATCATCCTATTGATCAAATCATAGGTGAACCATCCCGTGGTGTAGCCACAAGATTCTCCCTTAGAAATCTAGTGAATCATTCCGCCTTCTTATCCTAAGAAGAACCTAAAAATATTAAAGAAGTCATAAAGGATAAGTCTTGGGTGATATCCATGCAAGAAGAACTTAATTAATTTGAAAGAAGCAAAGTGTGGACTCTAGTTCCTAGGCCAAATGATCACACAATTACTGGAACTAAATGAGTGTATAGAAATAAGAAAGATGAGAATGGGGTAGTAACTAGAAATAAAGTTAGACTAGTTGCCCAAGGGTATAACCAGCAGGAAGGGATTGACTTTGATGAAACATATGCTCCTGTTGCTAGGTTAGAAGCCATTTGTATGCTACTTGCCTTTGTTGCTTTTAAAAATTTTAAACTATTTTAAATGGATGTTAAAATCATTTTTACAAACGACTACATTAACGAAGAGGTATACGTAGAACAACCACTCGGTTTTGAAAATCATAAATATCCCGACCATGTGTACCAATTGTCTGAAGCCTTATATGGATTGAAACAAGCTCCTAAAGCTTGGTATAAGAGGCTTAGTGGTTTTCTACTAGAAAATGGGTTTACCCGTGGCAAGATTGACACTACACTCTTCATCAAATCCAAAAATGATGATATGCTTCTTATTCAAATTTATGTGGACAACATCATTTTTGGAGCAACTAATGATGAGTTGTGTAATGAGTTTGCCAAATGCATGCAACATGAATTTGAAATGAGCATGATGGGTGAGCTTAGTTTCTTCTTAGGGCTGAAAATCAAACAAGCTAATCATGGAACTGTCATATGTCAATCTAAATATATTAGGGACTTGCTAAAGAAATTTCACATGGAAGATTGCAAAATTCTTGGTACACCTATGAACTCTTCTGTTAAGCTTGATAAAGATGAGCAAGGAATCCCTGTTGACGTAAAATTGTATCGTGGCATGATCAGGAGTCTTCTATATCTCGCTGCTAGTAGGCCTGATATTATGTTTAGTATGTGTATGTGTGCTAGGTTTCAGGCTGCCCCTAAGGAATCTTACTTAAAAGCTGTCAAACGAATCCTTAGGTATCTAGTTGGGACTATAGAGTTAGGCTTGTGGTAACCTAAGCATACTACCTTTGAGATTGTTAGTTACACTAATGCTGACTTTGTCAGTAGTAAGGTTGATAGAAAAAGCACAACCAGCACTTGTTATTACTTAGGACAATCTCTTGTTTCTTGGTTCTCCAAGAAACAAAACTCTTGGATTGCACTATGAAACAATACCAATTGAATATGATAATACTTGTGCAATCAACATCTCTAAAAATCCTATCTCATATTCACGAACTAAACATATTGAGATTAGACATCATTTCCTTCATGATCATATGCAAAAAGGAGATGTGGCCCTTGAGTTTGTATGCACTAATGAACAGTGGGTGGATATATTCACTAAACCACTTCCTGAGAATAGGTTCATCCAAGTTAGACGTGAGTTAGGTCTAATGCACAATAGAGAGGCCTCTTAGATGTTTCATAGTTTGCATAAATTCAGGGGGAGCTCTCAAGTAAAATTTAACAAGTTTTAGCAACCAATATCATTGTTGATTTGTTTAATTGCCTTAGACTTTGTGAATACTGATTACTATTTTTGTACACATATCTTATATCTATAGCATGAAATTATTGAATGTAATGCATATTGCTTATTATTTGTGATGCACAACTCTTTTTGTCCACTTCATGATGATATTGAAACATTTATTTGATTGTTGGACCATACTGAACTATTTGAGTTGTTGTGGATAAATTGCTAGGAAATATAAACTCAAACAAGTTACATTTTATACAGGATTTTTTTTGAAAGTCTAATTTACAAACGGCACTCTACCGAAATTTTTGTAAATCTTTCAAAAATTTCTAATGTATAAATGTAACACTTACCCATTGTCTAGAGTGTTCACTCCTATGGCCTTTTTTTCTATTGCCAAAAGGGGGCAATGTAGGGGCAAAAATTGGGTGGGTTAAATACATGATGCATATTGTTAGGGAGAGCCTCTTAAGGCTATACCCATTTTTTGCATGGTATATATGTCATCATCAAAAAGGGAGAGAATGTTGACCTTATTGGTCGCACCCAATTTTTATAATGACAAATACTAATATTTGATGAGTGTCGAATACTTGTGCAGGCTCAAATAAATATCCCAAGGAAGGACACTAGAAGAAACAAGAAGAATGTGAAGACTTATAATTTGTAATTGTACTTCATATCGGTTTGTAATAATTAATATGGGTATGTAATAGTAACCTAGGCTGTGGTTGTATGTTTATCACCTGCACATCATGCATACAGGATATAGCGTAAGCTCAATCAGACCATAGTAAGACCCTAGGCTCCAATACTCAAACACATGGCATAAAATATATGAGTGTGTTTTAATTGTGCTCAAAATTGAACAAAACTAAGCAAGATAAGAGGGCTCAGGCGACCGAACCTTTGGAGTACAAAACTCCTCAGGCACCCGAACTTTGAAAGTCAAAATGTTGACCAGTCCTCGGGTGACCGAACCTCAAATGCACATATCTTCCACGGGCGCCCGAACCCCACGAAAGGGACTATTCACCAACTCGGGCGACCGACACTTTTAGTTCAAAAACACCCCTGAGCAACAGAATACAGGGATTCGAGTCACCAAATGTTTGACCAGGCACCCGAAGTTAGGTAGCTTTGCTATTGACTTTGATTCGGGCTACCGAACTAAGACACAGGCGACCGAACTTAGTTAAAACACTTTTTAAGCTGTGTCTTGTAGGGTGACCGAACCTAGGTTCAGCCACCTGAACCCTAGCCGGTTAAAATTAATTTAACCGCGGTAAAATAATTGGATTTTAATCATTTGGGACTTTTTTAATAATACCCATCTTGTCCCAAACAGTTATATTTTTTCACCTGGCTATAAATATGCCTTCATTTGCATGATTAAAGAGAGATTAGCAAAAAATGATTTAGTAAAAATCCTCTCTACTGGAAAATCACCCTTTGTCAATACTCCTATTAGATTGATTGATTGTTATACTTTTCTTGGGGACTTTTAGCTTAGGTTTATCCCATGGATTTCTCCTTTATAAATCTTGTGTGGGATTAAACCAAGAAAACTTAGGATATTTTCTTTCCATTGCAAGTGTCCAATAGCTTTTTTTTTTGTGTGCAAAGATTTTTCAAACAAGTTAGTGTTATTCAAACTAGTGTTGTGCATCTTTCATTGAGGAAAATTCTTTTGGAACTAGTTTGATTATCTGTTTAGTATACTTGGAATGTTGATGTGTTACTGAAATATCCTATTTAGATTCCAAGACTTTGCTTGTGTTGAATAAGATTGTGCATCATACTGATCATATTGTGTTGAATACTCTTGAGCTTCATATTGAATATACTGTGTTGAGTATTGATTGAACAAAACTAGCATCACTAAGCTTACACTATATTCATGCTATTGATGTATATGTGATTGTGCGCATTTGGGTACAAATCTGCTTTACGTGAAAGCACTATTTCTGTACCGTTTTATTGTAAAATTTGAGTGTTTCCAGGCATGGTCTGAGGGGGCGGTAATCCAGTCCGGTAAGGATTGTATGTAAAGGTTGAGGTCAACCCTGTGCTAATTGACCTGGTTGTATTAGTGCCGCTCCACCTGTTTAAATGAGCAAGTTATAGTGGTAATCCTTGTGCTTGTTAGCCAAAGTGGGGACGTAGGCAATTGGTTGAACCTCGATAACATCTCTGTGTCTCACTCTTACTTTACTGCTTTGTGGTGCATGTGGCGCTGATTAAATTTCTTTATTTGAATTCTAGTATATTTACATTACTTGCACTAGATTGACCATAGGGTTGTGAACATACTGGTCTTAGAATATTTACCTAGGGATTAAATTTTAATAATACCAATTCACCCCCCCCCCCTTTTGGGGTCACGGTAATGCTAACATTATCATAACTAGATTTTATTGAGCAATTTATGAATTTTTGGCATTTGTTTATCACAGAAAAATTATCAGGAGCTAAAACTGGCATCAATTCATAATTTGCCTATAACTTTTCCGTCCAAGCTCCAATCAAGACAATTTGAAATCCTGAAGAAAGATGAAAAGATTACCTACAACTTTAGTGTTTTAAGCTTTGAGAGAAACGAACTCCAAGAGAGTCAAAATGGGGATCAAATAAAAAGAAGAAGAAAAATAAATAAATAAATAAACATATTGTTGATGTGACCCGGCCATGCAGCCAGGTCAGGTTACCTATCTGCTGGGTCAAAGGGCAGCCACCCCCCCTCCCCTTTATATCTTCTTTTTCCTCCTTCTGAAATGAGCAAGTCCGCGGGGGCCCTCCTCCTTGCTCTTTCTTTCCTCCCTTAGTCTTAACTCTCTTTCTCTCCCTGTCTCTCGGGCTCTCTCTTCCTCAGTTCCCTCTCCTCTGCTGTTCCTCCTAACTCTCTCGGCCTCCCTCTCTTCTTTGCTCTCCCTCTTTCTCTCCCTTTTCCTTTAGTCCTCTGTTCTATTGCTCCTCCATCTTCTTCCCAGGCAACCGCCACACACCACTCCTATTCAATAGTAACCACCAGCCGCCAAACACGTCTAGCTCCAGCCGCCAGTGCCAGCACAGATGCCCGAAGACTTCCATAGCAGCCACTTGAAGACCTCCAACCTGCTGCGAAAGCTACTACCAACCAACCAGATAGAGTCCAACTAGCTACCTCCACTGCTGCTCCAACAAAACCACCCACAGCCAAGAGACACGAGCACCACCACTGCTGGTAGCTGTCGGAACCCCCTTGCAGGCCACAGACTGCTGCAACTTCTCCAAGCTCCACAGCACCGCCGAGACTAACCACCTTCACCCACGACTCTCTCTCTCTTGTTTTTTTTTAGTGTTATCTAAATATTGTTTTTTTTATTATTATTAAGGTTTATTTGAAAAGTTTAGGTTTTGAATAATTGTTTAGGGTATGTTATTATTATTGAAGTTATTTATTTAGTTGAATATTGCTAAATTTTTATTGGAGTTCATTGGAAATTTTGGATTTTGAATACTATTTAGGGTGTTTTATTACTATTGAAGTTCAATTGTTTAGTTATTTTCTCTCAATTAATTTTTTCTATAGACTTAATTAATGTTTTGAGTGATTTAATTAATCTAGCAAGGTTCGGTTTGGTTCTAAAAAAAATAAAATAAAATAAAATACAAAAAAAAGAAAAAAAAAAAAAGAGTGTTTTTGTTTTTAAGAAATTAGATTAGTTGATCTTTTCAAATTTTAAATTTTATTTTGTCGAAACCCGATTTAGTTTAAGGTCAAGTCTTATTAAAGTTGTCATTTTTATCGTGTTTAATTTAGTTTAGGTTGTTAAAGCTTAATTTATGTCTGAGTTCTGGTTGCCTTTAAATTCTTTACTTTGGTTCAATTTCTTAATTTTGTTGAAGGTTCGGTTTTTATTGTCTGCGTTTGTGTTTGTATGAGTTTCTTTATTGCATGTTTTAGTTACATGTTAAAGTTACCGTCTTTTCTATTCCAAAGTTTAACACGTGTTTGATGTCTGCCTGATTAGATGTAGGTTTTCCATTCTTTCTATTTAATTTAGTGCATGTTAGGATTAGGGTTTTAATTTGTGTGTTCGTTCAATTTGTCAAAGGAAATCTCAAACAATCCTAAAAACCTCGAATCTGAACTGAGTTTTGTAACCTTTTATTTTTCGATTGGAAAAACATAAAATTTGAGATTAAACTACATTCCCTGAGGAGACGATCAAGCCTTTGGGTTGAATATTACACAATGTAACTCCTATACTTGGGATAACTTCCGAGCTGCTCATTTTTCGAGTGAGTCATCTCTCTCTTCAATTTCTCACCTGGTATAAGCCTAAATTGAAAGAGGAATGTCATTTCGGGATCCTGGCAATGTTTCTCTGTAGTTTAACCAGAGCAGTTTAGCTGTTTGGAGATCCTAGGCACCGCTCCAAGGTTGAGGTAAGAAAATGAATTATATTCGTTGTGTTTGGGATTTAACTGGTTAATGGGAGTGTATGGGCGTAGGAATGTTACATAGTTATTATTTTGGGGTTGAGCTGATTAAACTAAGATATATGAATACATGATTTTGTGCTTCGAATGCCGTAGGCATTGGTTTAAGATCCCTACAGACATAACCTCAGTAAATAGGTAAGGGGAATAAATTATGTCAGGCATTTTGGAAATTAACTAATTAATTTAATGCATGAAAATATTATATATGATCTCCTGACATAATTTAAAAATACTGGTTTTGGATTATCATATATTTTTATGGGTAATTAATATATTACAAAATATTACTTAAAATTTGTGTGGCATGAGAAAAAAATTTGTGTGGCATGAGAAATGATTTTGTTACTATACAATAAACATGTGGGAATATTTTACAATGAAATGTGATTTATACTGGTTTATGGGAATTATTGAAAATAGGGAAATGATGAAATATGATATTTTGATATTGATATATGTGATGATGATTTTATACCAAAATACAAACACGATATTTTTTATATTGAGATATGTTGTGACGGTATTATACCGGAAAATGAAATGACAGTTTTTATACTGAAATGTGGAAATGAGAACCCTAATGGACCAGTGATGTACAAAAGAGCATGGTACCTTTGCCAGTGAATGAGTCAGTGCAACCACACTACTCGGCGAGAGTGTTGGTATTGGAAGTCGATTGGGCCTATGGAGGGATGTTGACCGCCCCTGGGTCCGAACTAGGCTGCAGTAGGCCAATCGTACTATAGACGAGACTTGTTTTGACTTAACCTGGTAGGCCAACCATGGTTAAGTCCCGCCTTCGGGCCACACAACCCGGTCATGTGGGGTGATTACATGACGGTGATATATGAATATCGACTCAGGTTGGTTCCTCATTACAGATATGATGATTCTACATTTACAGATATGTTAGGTTTTGAACCTAGAGAAACTTAATGAGCACAAGTATATTACTGAGAAAAATACATGATTGCGAATGAGTATATAAATGGATATGTGTATAGTTTTCATGATTTCTCAATTAAATTAATTATTAAATGAATGTGTTATGATACATTAAACTCAAACTGCCATACACTGACAATAATTTATTCCGCCTTACTGAAAGGTATCTCACCCCTATAATCTTAACATTTCAAGAAATCCAGGCAATCGATTATAGCGAGCTTCGAGGTACAGGAAGCTTAGGTATTGTGGTTTAGGGTAAGTGTTTTGGGATAGGGTTATGTTTTGTATAATTCTCGAAATATTTTATAGACTTCAAGGATATATATATATATGTATGTATCTATGGAGACTTTAGAACTCTGGCATTGTGTTTGGGGATTATATGTATGTTTCCGCTGTTAAGTTATTATGAGAGATGGACAAGTCACCCTTGGTACCCCATTTCGGGACGGGTTGTGGTTATGGTATGGTATCGGAGATATATGAATATTAAAAAAAATGGTAGAAAAATCGGGGCATCACAGTCAAGGAGTCCATTAGTGCCTTAAAGGAAGATTTGAAGGAAATATGCAACTTCTAGAAAATGATGGACCAATTCCAAAACAACTTGCAAGAGATGAGTGCCAAGTTGAATGCGGTGGCACAAATGTCTCAAATATTGACAATAGATATGCTAGATGGATCTCGAATAAAATTACCAGAGCCCAAATGCTATAGTGGTGCTTGAGATGCTAAGGAATTGGACAAATTCATCTTTGAACTAAAGAACTATTTTTAATTATTTGCAAATTGAACTAGAAGAGGACAAAGTAAACATTGTTGCAGTATACCTTTCCAACTATGCAAAGTTGGGGTGGAGAACCAAATGGGAAGACATCCACAACAATCGGTGCATCATTAATGCTTGGGAAGAATTGAAACAATCTTTGAAGGCACAATTTTACCTAAAAAATGTGGAGAACATTGCACATTGCAAGGTGTATGAACTATAACAAACAAGCTCAATAAGGGGTTACATACGAGAGTTCCAAGCCTTTATGCTCAACATCAAATATATAATCAAATCTAACAGATTATTTCATTTCCTTTGGGGACTGAAGACATGCCCAAAGAATAATCTGTGGAGATAAGGAGTTCGCAACCTTCCCTCTACCCTTATAAGGGCCAAATGATTAGATGATTTCTCAAAAAGTTATTTAAAAAGGAAAACCCCAACTTTTTCCTATAATAAACAAATTCCCAATAAGGTGAATATACCTACAAGTGACAAAGGTAGCACGAGACCTAATAATTTTGGAAAAACACAGGACCTAATAATTTTGGAAAAGACTAAAGACCTTTAACAACTAAAGAGTTGGGTGGCAAATATACAGAGAGTAGAGAGAACCAAGCACCAATATCTTGTTTTCTTTGTACATGACCTCATTGAGTAGAAAAATGCCCCAAACGGAAGGCACTAAACACTTTGAAGGCCTTTTAAAAGGGAACATAAACCCCTAAAATAACCTAGGGGAGAAGCAAGATATGGTGGGGCCCTAAGGTTTTTGAGAGGTTTGGAACGTGAGGAAAATACCAATAAATCGCAGAAAAGGGCCTAATGTATGTGGATCTAATGCTGAATGAAAAGTATACCAAGGCCATGATCAACTCGGGTGTCACTCACAACTTCATTATCGATATAAGAGCTTATTGATTGAAACTGCAAGTTGATAGGGACTTGGGAAAATTGAAAGTTGTGAATTTTGAAAAAATTTCCACAATGGAAGTCGCCTATAAAGTTTCTTTCTGGATAGGTAAATGGTTGGGAAGAATAGACTTCATAGTGGCACCCCTCAAGGATTTTGATGTGGTATTGGGAATGGGTTTTCTCAAGATTACTTGATCTGTGCTGATCCCGGATGTTGATTGCCTTTTGATGATGGGAGATACCCCTTGTACTGTTCTAGTAGCCCACAACACCAAAAAAAAAAAAAAAATCTACTTTCAACCCTCTAATTCAAGAAGAGGTTAAAAAGAAGAGAATCCTTATTCATGGTGTTGCCTATTGATTGAGAGGGTGAAGAACCATATGCATGCCTGACTGAAATCAAGGAAGTGTTAGAGGAATTTAAAGAAGTAATTCCAGAACAATTTCCCAAGATTTTACCACATCAACGCCAAATAAATTATGAAATCAAACTTTTCCCTAGGGTAAAACCACTCACTCATGCCCCGTACCGAATGGCACCACATGAACTAGTAGAGCTTCGAAGAAAGTTGAATGAGATACTGGAAGCAGGGTTCATTCGGCCATCAAAAGCACCTTTTGGGGCCCTAACATTGTTTTAGAAGAAACAGGATGGAAGTCTATGACTATGTGTAGATTATTAGGACCTCAATCAAGTGAATTTTCATAAAAAAATATTCATTCCCCTGATTAAGGATCTCTTTGACTAGTTGAGTATGACCAAATAATTCACCAAGCTAAATTTGAGACCAGGAAACCATCAAGTGTGCATCGCCAAAGGGGATGAACCAAAAACTACTTATATTACTCAATATGGAGCATTTAAATGTCTAGAGATGCTTTTTGAAAATGCATCTACCAATTTTTGTTTGTTAATGAATTAGGATTTTTGAGATTACCTTGACAAATTTGTAGCCATTTATGTCGATGACGTTATGGTTTTTAGTTCGTCTCTGATTGAACACAAAGAGCATCTACGCCAAGTCTTCTAGAAGCTTAAGGAAAACGAGTTGTACTTAAAAAGGGAAAAATGTTCTTTTTCCTAGAGAAGTATCAAGTTCTTGGGGCGTCTCATCAAATAGGTGGGGCATATCATCGATGAGGGGCAAATATGAATGGATCCGACTAAGGTTCAAACCATTACGAGAGGAAACCACCAACATTCATCAACGAGTTACATTCTTTCTTAGCACTAGCCAACTACTATAGGAAGTTCATAGAGGGCTATTCGAGAAGAATCGAACCATTGACAAACTTGTTGAAAAAGGGGGTCAAGTGGTAGTGGTCAAAAGACTATCAATCTGCCTTTAACAAGCAAAAGAAGAAAATTGTAGAAGATCTAGTGTTAGTCCTTCAAGATGTAATGACACCATTTGAAGCACAAGGTGATGCATCTGATTCTGCATTAGGAGGAGTTTTGTTGCAAAAAGGTCATCCAATTGCTTTTGAAAGTCAAAAACTAATGGGTATTGAGCAGAATTATACAACCCAAGAGAAAAAACTCCTAGTCATGGTGCATTGCCTCTAGGTTTGGAGACACTATCTCTTGAGGTCTCGATTTGTGGTGAAGACAGATAATTTGGTTGTCACCCACTTCTTATCACAACTAGGACTAACTTCGAAGTAAGCCTGTTAGAAAAAAAAAAAAAAAAAAAAGGCTAACTAAATTCAATTCCCACTTTGAATACAAGATAAATGAGGACAAATCAAGTGGTGGATGCTTTGATTAGAAAACCATAATTGGCAACATTGAAGTTTGTAAGTCATCTATTGACTTACTAGGCAACCCTATCCATGAAGGAACTTATCAGAAAGCACTTGGGAACAAACCAATAGGCCAAGGCATTGATAAAATTAGTGGAAGAAGGAAAAACATGTCAATTTTGGATGGAAGGTGACCTCTTAATGACAAAAAGAAGATGATTGTGCATGCCTAAAGTCGGGAACTTATGGAAAACATTATTAAAATAATGTCATGACACTTTGTGGGCAAGACACCTTGGGTGGTGATCAACTCATGCACTAATCACACGGGGGTACTATTGGCTGCATATGGAAGATGATGTGGTAGGATATACAAAAAACCTATTTTGATTTGTCCGTAAGATAAAGTGGAGAGGAAGAAGACTTTAGGATTGTTGGAGCCTTTTGACAAGACTGTGGGAAAGTATCTCCCTAGGTCTCATTTCCTCCTTATCGAAAGTGGAGGACCATCATACAATTCTAGTAGTGAATGATCGGTTCTCAAAGTATGCAATCTTTATGCCTATCTCAAAACCATGTTCTATAGAAAAGACAATTCAGTTATTGTTTAAGCATGTGTTGAAGTATTGGGGAGTTCCAAAGACCCTAGTTAGTGATCAAGATGTATGATTTATTAGTGAATTTTCGGGGAGTACTCTTTCCATTAATGGGATTGAGTCTCAATCTTCCCACAAGCTACCACTGACAGACAGATGATCAAATAAAATGCTTTAATGGGATATTGGAAGAATACTTGCAACACTTTGTGAACACTAACTAGAAAAATTAGGTTTCACTATTGGATACAACTCAATTTTGTTTTAATTCTATGAAATCTTTTGCAACTAATATGTTAGGATTGGTGTATTCACAAGAGGGGAGGTGAAATGGAATTTTAAACTTTTTCTCCTAGGTTAAGTAAGATAGCAGTATTATTTCGCAACCTAGGGTCTTTCTAAGAAATCCCAAATGCACAGATAAAATTAATAGCATAAAGTAAATCCTGCGCAGCATTCACAATATAACATACACGTGCAGTAACTAAATTTATGAAAAAATAAAAGCACACACGATATGTTATCGGGGTTCACCAATACTGCCTACATCCCCGCCTTCACTCACAAGCACAAGGATTACCACTATTGCTCACCTAACCGGTGGAGCAGCACCGGTTACAATCAGGTCAATTAGCAAGGCTAATCTCAACCTAAACACACCTTAACAGGATGGTGTACCTAACTTTCCTAACTGGATCAAAGCCAATCTAGGACTATTTACCAGGGCTAGTGTCCCTCTTTAGACCCTTGCTTGGAATACAATAATGAAATACAAATTTTTGTGTATAACCAAATATGCTTCTTAAATGAAGCAAATGTGTACCAATATGCTCAACCAAGTAATGCACTCACATATGATAGGATATCAAGCTTAAGTGAGATTTTGTTAACCAATGTGGTAACTCTCAAACAGGATGTAAATCAATGTGTGTATGTGAGAGTGAGGCTTTTGATATCAAGCCAACATTCTTGTAATGTGATTAATCATAAGCTTTCTATAACCCTAATAGATATCTCAAACAATATTTCCCAAATATCAACCACAGTAGATAATAGGGTTTTTAATCTTGCTAAAAATATTTTCATCAAAGCACAAATCAAGCTTATGAAAACTTGCAATGAGGATGCAAGATCTTAAGCCACACAAGCGTTTTTCCCAATCAAATATTTATGAATGAAATATTATGGGAAAAACATTAGCTAACTCTCCAAAAATCAACATATAATCAAATATAAACAAGGGAGAGTTTAGCTTATACAAAGAGTATGAAGAACACTACCTTCTCTCAAGATTAATGACTAGATGAGTATAAGAGGCAGATTTTTTCAATAGGATTGAAGAGATACGAAGATATAGAGATTTTGGACAAAGATATTTTCAGAGAATTTTTCCTAATCTAAAATCCTAATCCCTGCATAATTTTTGCAAATGAAGGGCTATATATAGAATTTGGAAAAAAAAAATAGTCATTGGGGACACGCTGGGTATTTTTGAAAAAGATTAAGTAAGTTTAATTAAAGTTAACCTAGTTTAACTCTCAATAAAACTTCAACAACCCGAAAGGCTCGGTCGACCAAAATTGAGGTTTAGTTGACCATACTGTCCAGTTCGGTTGACTAGGGAAAAATTAAACTAAAAGTATAGTCGACCATCTTGAGGGTTTTAGGGGCGATTTTCAGAATCCGCGCAGTTCAATTGACCAAGTCATTCAGAACTAGGAGGTTCGGTCGACCGGTCGGTTGGCATTTTCCACATGGGGGTTCAGTCGACCAGGGCGTTACCTTTATAATTTTGGTTAGTCGATCGAGCGGTTAACTTGTTGACCCAACGAGGTTTGATCGACTAGGTCTTGCCAATATACTTCTGGTCGATCAATCGAGAGGTCAACAGTTGACCCGGTTGGGGTTCGGTCGGCCGAGGATCTCAATGTAACTGAGTTCAGCCGACCGAACATGCCAAGTTTGACATTTTCGGTCATTTTCTCTTCGAAATGCTACCCCTATTCATATGATGATTAACTTAAATTTGATAGGGCATTCATTTATGCATGCATGGGGAAATTAAGGTCATTCTAGGTCTTTTTGAGCCTAAACCCTATCATGCATGATATGCATTAATTATTACAGATTATAATGCCTTAAATTTTATAGACTCAATTAAAATAAAAATACAACAGATAAATATTCTGGGTCTTTATTTTCTTCAAGTCCAAGTGCATCGTATAGAAACCTCCAATTGATCCTGCACACAAACTCATCAAACATTAGGTACCAAGGTGTTTGTCATAATCAAAATGAGATCTGACCTATAAAGTCAAATATCTCCTCCTTTTTTATGATGACAAATACCTTATGCAAAAGTGGGTATAGCCATAAAAGGCTCCGCCTGAACCTATGCATAAGGGAAGTGTAAAGATTTTAAATGTTCAAAAAGTTCGAACACATTTTCCTAAGGTACCTAATTTTGTCTAACTTCTCCCCCTTTTGGTAACAGCAAAAAGGGCTATGATAAGTTTAAAACAGATAGGCAAGACATGGAATATGAACCATTTAAATACAAGATATGATTGGGAAAGCATTTTTGAGAAATTTTGGCAGCACGTCGTTTGAACATAGATCAATTCCCAAAACAATCTATATAAAAATAGCCTGATTGAGTTTTAATTTACAGTTATCCACAATAACTAACTCAAATAGTCCAATATGGTTCAAAACGGGAAGCTCATGAAGCATAAAGCAATTAAGCACACAAATAGTTTAACTGGTCATTTAAATAATTTAAATGACATGAAAACAAGGTTTAGACCATAAATATACCCAAACCATTACAGTTGAAAACATATCATAAGACCCGTGAAAGATTTGAATTTAATACATACAACATATGATAGCAAATAGATGGTTTGAGTACAAAGATAGTCTAACAAGTTCGCATGCATTTTCATGTGAAGTTATCGAACCAGTTATGCAACTTAGAAACATATATATAATAATAAGGCACAATATAAAGGGTTTTTGATTTGAAAGAATTTCTTGCCAATTACCAAAAATATATGTAAATAGATATATATATATATATATATATATATATATAACAAATATATGAATATATTTTCCCTTAATGATATTATCAAGAAATACTAGGGGTACTTGCTGAAAATAGAAACCTTAAAGATCATGCAAGCCATAATTTTTTGGTTTAGCATTTTAAGCATATTCATAATATAACCAAATAAAAACAATCATATAAAACCTAGGGATCTCACATAAACAAAAGGATCATATGGTAAACAGATGATAGTGGCAAGATAGTCATATACTAATTTAAGATGTTCTGGAAAACATTTCATTTAAGCATACGTCGCAGTGACATTCAACATACATCTAAGTTGAGAATATTGGAAAGTATAACATGATAGGAATTTTACATTTAGATACTCCCCCTTAAAATTTGAATTATAGCTTAGATGAAATAAACTACTTATACTCATCAAGATTGGTTTTACAAGGTATGTCAAGAGTTTGAGCCATTCATTTTAAATATCTTAATATAAGTATACTGGTAAGGATTAATTTATTCTTCTATGCAACTAGTAGAGCTATCCTTATGGATTAAATATGCAAGAGAAAAGATCTATTAAGGCATGGAATGATACTCATAACTTAGAGCAAATCCATTAAGCTCTTTTCCTAGGGATGGAGCAAAGCTCCTCTAAATGCCTGACAATTATGCCAGGATGGAGATTAATTTTCATTAGCTTTCACTCATCCTTTCAAAATGTTTTAACTTGTATTTCATTATAATCAGCAATGTACTTGTTTTATTTTTAAAAAAAGTTCAAAATTCGGTAGCATTTTATCTAAAAATGTGATTTATCCCATAAAGAACCTGCCAATTTCAAAGCATTTAAATAGCAGCTCCAAATGCTTCAAATTAAAAATGAGCCAAGTGTAGACATCCAAAAATTGATTTTTCATGCACATCCAATATCATTTTAGAAAACATCTTAATGTTTTTGGGAAAATGTCTATCAAAAATCCGGTAGCATACCGTCTGTAAACAAGACATTTCTCAAATTAACCTATACAAAAAGATTCTCAAACAAACAATATATCACAAGTTTAGAGCAGGCAAGAACCTAAACATTTCTCAAATTAACCTATACAAAAAGATTCTCAAACAAACAATATATCACAAGTTTAGAGCAGGCAAGAACCTAATTATCTACCAGCATGCAATTTCACATCCACTGCATCCGCCATGCAGGAGACATTCTAAACTAAACATGTAACCAGGTAGTCAACAATTTATATACATATACCATTCATCATAGAATATTCATGAAAAAAACATAGAATAGCAACCGGATATGTATATATAAAATCACATGATCATGGGAGCATACAGAGCACATCAGTAATGAACAACCAATGCTCCCCCTCAACCAATAACTACTGATAAATATAAGTAACTGCAAATGACCCCAACTATCGGCAAAAACCAAAATGGATAGTGGGTGTAAGTATGGTGTAGTAAGTGAAAGAGAAATAAAAGTAATGTAAGCAGATTCTAGATACAAACCAGAGACTAATAAGTATAATAATAATAATAATAATAATTTCTGATCCTGCATGGTGCTCTCATGGCGTTTATATGTCGTGTGATACCCCGATTTTTGTACCAATTTTTTTATATAAACTAGAATAAATATTCATACATCATCAACAATATTCACAAATCGGCCACGTCAACAACCCTGTTACCACCCATATGACTCGACCCATATTAGGTACCGGGTAAATAGTCATTTCATTTATACAACCTAACAATGGAAGATAATACATACATAACAATCAGAATACAATACCCAGAGTATCAACATATATATATACACATTACCATATCATACCCAAAAACAACACAACCTAGGGGAATTATACCTCCCTAGTCCAAGAACTCACTCTGTATATTAGGGTCTTAGCTCCATACTATCTCGAAACTCTATCACCTAGCCTATCTCTGTTCCCTGAAAAGTTTAGATAGTTTGGGTAAGACACATCTTAGTAAGAAGGAGTAAATTATTTACAGTGTGTGACAATATGAGTTCAATTATAACACATTTTACTTTTCAAATCATCATTTCATCTAATAAAATACATTGATATACATATTATCATAATCATATAGATATACAACGTAAGCTTATATAAGCTTTAAAACCATTTCTCAAGTTCATTCAATTTCAACATATATTTACCCACAAAATTCCTGAGAATAAGGAAGATTACCCGCCCATACAGGTAGCTTCCCTCTACCCTAACACGTTATGTAGCCAAGTAAGGCCACATCTGATACCTATTGGGGCACTCACCTTACTCAATAAGCCCTCAGGAGGAGAGTTTCACTTCACCTCAATTATTTATATTTTTAACTCACACGGATCCATTTCTCAATTTTATCATTATCTATTTCTCATTTTCCATTATTTCTTTCATTTCTCATTTTAACCCATTTTTATCATTCTTTTACTTTCCATTTCACTATCCAACTCATGAGTATCCTTGGTATCTAGTACCAACATCACATCTGTAACTCATGGCTACCCTAAGGATCTTTCTTTCTACGCCATGCTTCCCCCCATGGTTAGGGTTGTGTGGCTCAAAGGCTGGATCTAACCGCGGTTGGCTGACCCGATTAGATCAAAATATCATATCACATATCTTGCGTTTGTAGTACGACTGGCCGGCCTATAGCCCTGATCCAAACTCAGGGGGCACAACAACTCTATTAAACAGCTCAATCGACTATCACGCCACACGCTCCACGAGTTCGTGTGGTTGCACTAACACCACTAGCAATGGTACCGTGCTCAATATCACAACCCATCATTATGGTTTCCATATCCATCCATCAGGGTTATCATTACCACATACCTAAAATCATTATGCGATACTGACATTTCATCAATCACATATCAATGATCCCATTATAGCTTTCGCACTTTGCAATGTTCACATTTCCCAGCATTTATCATCAATATTCTCATCTCAATCATTGTATTTCAATTCCCATATTACATTATTCACATTGCAATATTTTCATTTTCTCATTCTCAATTCAGCATACATTTTGCCAAAATCACATTTTAATATACTCATTTCAATGCTCATATTTCAATATTCATATTTCAATTCTCACAATTTAGTATTCATATTGCAGAATTTACATTGCAATATTCCTATTCTCATATTCATTTTCTAATTTACATATCTTAGAGTTCACATTTCAAAGGTCATTTCATAATAATACACATATATCTCACTTCACATTCATTTCATTCTCATGCTAGCATATAACTTATTTCACATTTTTCAATACTTCTCAACATACTCAAATTAGTATTCATACTTTCCCATTTTCATAAAAAATCATTTCTCTACACGTATTTATATATCATTTTCATCGTTTCTAGTAAACGCATTGATAGTTCTCATTTCATCATTTTCTTAGAAAACACTCATCATCAGGTATAATTTTCAACATACATCATAAGCCACACAATTTCTCATATGATATTTATATCATAATAATTTCAAGTAAAATACTATAATTCATTTTCACATAATTTTCCAACCAGCAATTCTTAACAAAACTACTATAATTTATTCCCCTTACCAGACTTACTGAAAGTCTTGTTAAAACCCAGATCCTACGCCCCCGGCACCCAAAACTCAAATCCTGCAATTTGCGTTTTCCCCAGATTAATTAACTCATTTTCCAAAATAATACCCATATAACCTTCCCGAGACTCCATATACTCAAAATTAACGTTTAAACTAATATTTAACACCCTTACCTAGTTTTCTGAACTATGCCTATAGGGTCCCGAAATTACACCTGTGGCGCTCACCCGGGCCCTAAATTCAATAACCCAAATTCAACCTCAGAATGTCCAGTATTCTAGCGTTTCTAAATCTACACTAACTAAATAATAATTAGCCCATTAATAACCCCCTTATCCTAATTTTGGGGTTATGCCTACGACGATCCCACGAGAAATCCGTTCCGCTAGACTTGTAGAGAATCATCCCTAAGTTCTCGTGGTGGTATTCAATCGTCAATTAGGCTTAAGATTTACAATAAATTGAGGTAAGAGTGGGTATTTAGCTTACCCCAGGAGATATGCCTATGTTGCTCCTACGACAAATCTGCTCCGGTAGAAATAACGGTGGTGGATAATGGAGTCTAGCAGTATTTTTTGATTTTCGATCGAACGAAAATCAACTGAAAAATTGAAGAGAGTGGGAGAGAGAACGAAGGAGACGAGAGACGCTCTAAGGGGCACTGGACTTCTATCTACGTGAAATTCATATCCTCCTGAAGCAGAAGCTTCAGGAGGTGATATATATATGATATAAAATAATAATAATAATAATAATAATAATAATAATAATAATATTATTATTATTATTATTATTATTATTATTTTATTATTATTATATTTAATTAATAATAATAATTTATTTATTTAATGAAAATAAAATTAAAATTAAAATTTAAGTATTATTTATTTTTTTCTTTCTTCTTTTTTTTTTAAAAAAAAAAATAATAATTTAACTTTTTTTTTTTTTTGAAATCACTCCACTAATCTTGTATAACCATTTTTTGGGTTATTACATGTTGCCTCCATCATCGGTGTGCCCATATCCAGGTCAAAGTCCATTGTCATCCGATCTCGATCATCTTGCGACTCATGGATGCGGTCATTTAGCTCACTGAAATTAATAGCAATGACCCTCTCAAGCTCCCTATGCCTGTTTTCTAAAGAGATAGAGAACTCCCTGAACTCATCCCGAAGAGCTGAGTACTGAGCATTGGATGACGAAGCCATGTCCCTCAGCTCCTTGATGTCAGGCTGAATGAACTGAGTAACCTAATGCTGCGAATCTCTATACTGCGCAAATGAGTCCGTAAAACCATTCATGACAGCCATCTGATCAGCATTCGTTGGCTGCGCAGGTTGTGGAGGCATCTCCTATGGGGCTTGCCCCTGAGCTATTGCTCCCTTAGCACCTGTGGGCAACCACATGTTGCTAGCCAGCTCATACCCCATCAACCTTAGGGTGACTTAGGAGAACATATAAGCACCCATCCTTCTCTTTAGCATGACCACATTTGATCGGGTGACTCCCATCGCAAGAAATAGCCTGTTCAGAATTCCTCCATATGACATAATAATCCTTCCCCTAATCGTTTTAGCCATCATCCAACATATCATTAGACTAGGAAAATCAAGTTTCTTTCTCGCAAACAGACACCATATAATAAAACAGTCAAGGAAAGAAACATGGACTCTAGATCCTGCCTTAGGCAGAATATTGTATGTGATCAGGTGGTGAACTATCTTTGCCTCTAAGGTAAAGGATCTATAGTTCGGTGGGTGATTTGGACTAGTAGCAAGTGGATCAGTCATAGTCAAGTTTGCAAAAGTCTTAATAGTAAACTCCTATTCATTTATCCAGGAGGTCACACACTCAGGGCACTCAAACTCACCTCACCCTATATCCAATGTCTTTGACAAATATTCAATGTTAAATCTAATATCAGTCCGCAAAACCCTAGAGTAATATTCATTCTCATCATTGCCTAAGTTGGCGTAGAATAACTTAACATATGTGGGATAGTGTCCACTAGGCTAATATATGATAAAAGATCTCCACCCCTGGTATCGAAACATGTTCATAATGTTGCTAAAATGTTATTCCATAAACTGAAGTTCGAGAATCTTACCCAGTAAAACTTCCTTAGGGCGAAATGACTCACTCGAAAAATAAGCAGCTTGGAAGCTATCCCATGTAACAACCTGCTTAACTTATCATATAATAAAACATATTTAACCTTAAAGACAACCCGAACTCGTGGGTAACGGGGACACTCCTGGCATTCACAGCGGAAACCTAAGCAGCAGTAAATATAAACCACATTCTCAAACCATAAAATACATAATACCAGAGTTAACTATAATCCAAAACACTATGTTTATATACAATCTCCCAAAAATACAAAAAAAAAAAACTCTAGGATCCCACATCAAAATCCCCTAATCCTAGTTCAAACTTACCCTCTTAGTGGGATAGTACAACTAACTCAACGGCGGCCTCGATCTTCCGGTCTTTCTGGGTTTCTTGAAAAGTTATTTAAGTTTGGGGTAAGACACTTCTCAGTAAGGGAAAATAAACTAAATACAGCCATGTGGCAACATGAATATTTGATGCAATTATACATATACAGTACATTTCATATACCTGAAAACATTCATCACATCATATTGAATAATCATAAACTTTCGTATTTTCTAATAAATAATACAATTCATAAAATGTTTGATATAACCGATAATACTGAAAATTCACCCAGGATGTATAGCTAGCTAATGTCATGTATTACCCCCCATGATAGGTTGTGCAGCCCGAAGGCGGGACTCGACAATGGCGCTGGCCGACCACTGCCGAGTCAAAAATGTCTGTAAGTACGATGGGCCCGCCACACCCTGGTCCGGACTGCCAGGTGGACGTCTACACTCTACACTAAAAGCCACATCGACTATCCATCTCCCACCCCCTCGTGGGGCGGTTAGCACAAATCTGAATATAGTAATCTGATCTGTATAGCTATGGTACCGTGCTCCTGTAACTAAACCAAACTATTATCCAAGCTCTGATAATCCATAATACATGATAGTATATAGTTTAGCATAAATAGATTGATAACATTTTCTGTAATAACGTAAATACATACGACCTTATGCCGTTTACTTTCATATTTGTGGCCTTGCGCCAAAATCATACATGTACACGACCTCGCGCTGGCTATCAATCACGGCCTTGTGCCGAAAATTTCATAAACATCATTCTGAATAAATAATTCATTTATCATGTATTTCAAAAACCATAATATATTGCATTATTTCATAACTTCTGAAAAACATACTTTATTCATAAATTTGCCATATCATAAACTTATCAGGTAAAATAATATTTATGCCACACAATGCTCATTAAAACTATACATTTCATTCTAAAATCGTATTTCCTGTATAACATCAGTATTTTCCCAAATATGCATTTTCTCAATAATAATCAAGTATGATACATGCTTTTCTGAAAATTAATTTGCTGATAAATAATAATAATTTGTATGGAAAGATAACTGCTTTAGTTTATTCCCTTACCTGATACTAAAAAGAAACCCCCTAAATACGCTCATCCTGCACCCGCAGGGTTCCCCGTTTAACACCCGTAAAATAATAACTCTCAGAACTAAACTTCAGTATTTTTCCGTGTATAGCATTTTCTATAACTATGGAAAAACCAAATTATGAATAAAATGTCTTACCTTAAACCAGGGATGAATTTCAACTCTGCTCCACCAATGATCCGCTCCAGCAAACTTGGAGAGAACTTCCCTAGGAGCGTTGTGGTGGCCTCAGATCGTCGATCTGGTGAACGACAGAGCCAAAATCGAAAAGAAAGGAGAGAGAAATCGTAGGGAGGAGAGAGAGAGAGAGAGAGTGAGTGATTTTCCTGATTTTTCTACGTTTAAAACTGAGTTTTAAGCTATTTATACAAGGGGCTTCGTCGAGAAGCCACGTCACCTCGTCGACGAGGCCAAGAGGCAATTTGTTGACCAACTCTCCCCTTCATCGACGAAATTCAGAGTTGCCACAAATATCCTCTCGGTATCTTCTTGTCGACAAGACACACCCTCGTCGACGAGCCCAATATGCAACGTTGTTGACGAAGGTTGCTACCTCCTTCTGTTACTGTTTCCATTTTCCCCTTTCTCTATTATTTAAATATCTTTATTCTTCGGTTCATTACATCCCAAGTCTATGAATTCAGTCATGTAATAATTAGCCCAAGGGTTAGATCGTCTCTTCAGGGAATACATTTTAATTCCAAACTTGTGTAATTCGAAAAGAAATTAAGAAAAGAAAAATTTACTGAACATAGTTCAGATTCAGTTTCTTGGGATTTTCGAGATTTTGTGGCGAAATTAAAACAACATGAAATTTAATTAATGAACCTAACATACACTAAAGAAATAGGAAACAAACACATTAAAATAGGTGGTAACAAAATTAATCGCGGAAAAATAATCCTACATCTAACCATTTAGATAGGGAATAAAACCTACGTTTGAAATTTCGGACAAAAGCCTAAAAACGAAAACTTTATTACCCAAGTGAAACATTCAACCATAAATTTATTAATTAACTACTAACTTAAATTTAAACTTAACACAATCAAAAAACCAAAATTAATTCCAACAATGATATTGAGAACTGACTTAAAAAATAACCTAAACAGAATTTAAGCTTCAACAATGAAAAAGAGAATAATAAAAATTCTAACAGAAAATTTAAACAAAACTAAAAATATTAATAATCCCAACTTTAAATTGAAGAAAAATAAAATTTTGACAATGAAAATAAATCTAACATTAAACTAAGAAAAGAAAGAAGAATAGAGATATAAGAAAGAAAGAGAGAGAGAGAGAGAGAGAGAGAGAGAGAGAGAGATAGCCGAAAATCTGAGAGAGGCCGAGAGTCTTCCGTTGTCTTGCGCACCCCGCCTCTTGCTGCTCTCCTTTTCCTCCATAAACTCTCCTCCTCCATAAAATATCCTATTCCCCCTCTAAAATTTTACCTTAGCCGTGTCTTCTCTTGAGATAGGCGCATGGACCATTTTTTTGGTGGCCCAAGACTCATTTTTTCCTTAAGCACTGCACACGGCCCAATGCAACAACTTCATTTTCAAGCCCAATTTTGACCTAGTAAATGTTCAAATTAGCAAAAGGCTATTTCACAATGAATTGTAGATATATTAGTAAGCTTTCCAATACCACTTGAATCACACCAACCCAATTTCAGATGAAAGAGTTATTATTAAAATACCTAAATATGTTTAGGATGTCTCCTAGCAAATTTTGGATTTGACCCCACTTTTCATTGCATGACACGGATTCATGTGCATGAAGCCCACATAATCTTTTCACATGATACCCGGTTCTATTTTATGTCTCTTTAATTTCAAAAATTATCACATTGCATAGCATGAATTCTTCAATTTTTACACACGCACACGACTTCAAACAACTGCGTGCATGGCTCATCATTTGCAGGTGTGTGCATCACGGTCCGGTCTTCAATATTTGGCTTCATGCACATAACCTTGATTTGAAATCTAGCTCATGTACACGCACGTATATTTTTAATCTTGACTTTAATGTCCAAAAGTTATCCTGCAATAGTAAGTTACCAAAAATTCATAAATTATCGAGTAATGATCCAAATATTGTAATTCGAGCTCAATGTTAAATTATTGAACATAATTAAGCATTTAATTAAAAATATAGTTTTTAATATATAACTTTAAAGACTTAATTACGCAATTTAGACGCATAATCACACCCCCCCCCCCCAACTAATGTTTTGCTAGTTTCTAGCAAATAACATGAATGAATTACAGGGTGGTATCCACAAACACTAACTCCAACAAACATGAAATGAATGCAGGTGCAACACAACCATACCATTTCACATACATGAATATAACCAAATTTCACATGAACTCATCATATACAACGCACACAACTCTGAAGTAAGTGATTCATGCAAGTTTCATCGTTATATAGCAATTAAAAATATTATACTCACATGAAGTTAACCAGCAATACAATTCAGAGTTAATGTAGTTATATAAATTCGATTATAAATAGGCGAAATCTCGATGTATGTGTAATGTGTATGACTCGTTATACCTAGGCGGACACCTACAGAACAGTTGTTTTGACTCGGCCTAACTGGTATACCCTCAAAAATACTCTAAAAGAATGGGTTCACTCGTCATATGTGAGGAGTGTCGTGATCAAACATCTCATATATTGTAAGGAACAAACGCTAAATGTATGGAGTGGACTAGTCTGAAAAGGATCCAGCCTATTTGTGAGATGTCGGGTCCTTCATCCTAGCATCTTCTCACCTACTCACCATATCCAACCAAAACCACTTTATATCAATTTATTCACAAACCTTGCGTGAATACATCTGAAGCATTGAGCAGTTGAAGAGTCTTCATATGTGGAGAACATGTGTCGTGTCCTTAACTCTTTGTGGTATTTGTATGGAGAAGGTATTAACTTTTAATTTCTTGTGCATTTCTATTTTTCTTATTTTTTCTTCTACTCATTTTTCAATTTCTATCTTTTCATTGTCAATTAGGACAATCATTACACTTCTTTTGTTGTCTTCATACCACCCATGTGAATTAAGCTCTAACAGTATTCCATGAAATAAGTCTATTTCTAGGGGTGGCTTAGTCTTCACATCTTGAGTAGGCTACAAGACTTAGGTTTCTATCTCCCCACTAGATGTCACCTCTAGGCTAGCAAGTCAAAAATCAAGACTAGTGTACAAAGAGTATCCAGAAAAGAAAAAAAAAAAAAGGAGGGGGGGGGGGTTGAGTTTTATGAACTCTAAGTTGACATAAAAACTCAAAAGAACGATAAACAACTCAACAGTACCTCACAAGGTGTCAACGTCGTCACGGGCACTCTCTCAATGCTCACAAGGAACCCTAAGTGCTACAAGTCACGTGAACATGTATTTTCAGTCTTATGAGATACCATGTAAATACAAGAGTTTATATAGCCAGATTAACACGAATGAACTACTAGTCAACCTACATAGAGTTACAATTCCTAGATTAGCCATATAAAGAGAAACTATACATAAATAATCCACTATACAACTTAAGTGTGTAACTCTTAGGTTATATGCAAGTATGTAAAAGGTATCAGTCAGTGTTAATCATGGCCTAATCATCCATATTCAAATTTTTTTTTTCAATTTAATTTATCATCCTCCCCCCCAACTAAAGTGGAACATTGTCCTCAATGTAAAAGCATAGGGGAAATAGAAAAGATGTGCACGAGGGAAGTGGAGCGTACCTGAGTGGAGAAGTAAAGGGAAAGAAAAACTGAACTAAGGAAAAATGTACCTGAAAATTAACTAAAAATAAAATAAGGTAAAACAAAATGAAAATAAAGGAAATAAAAACATCACAGTCTGTCTAGCGGAGGCTCTGGAAGAATTTCATCTTGCGGGTACATGTCTATTAATTGAACCGGCAAGTCTCCAAATTTGAGTCACCAAAATGAATCTATCTTGTTACTTGCACAAAAGTTAGCCTCAAATAAATCAATATGTTCTAAGGTACCAGAAAAAATATGTGCAGACTGCCTTCCTTGCTTTAACAAGAAAGGATCTTTATTTAGTATATTTTCCGGGAAAGTCACTTCTTTAAGAACCGGTCTTTGAAGCAAAGTTGTCAAAGTAGTTATCTTTGGTTCTTTAGAAGCATCAACGTTAAAAATTTTACCTGATTATTTGAAAATTAAACTCTCACCAGTTTGCTCACCCTCTTTATTGGGTGTACCCATCACCTTATCACTGTAGGGATTTGCTTCAACATTGCACTACTTGACATTTAACTCAGTCAGGAATGATGGTTCCATGACTGTCAATCTTTAAGGTTAAGGTACCATAGGTTGGTACTCCTTACTGATCTCGGTCTCCACATTAACTGACTTCTTCAATTCTAAGCTTGCTTCCTCTGATTTTTCTTTGACCTTATCTATCTCAGTTGTAACTTCAAGTGTCGGGACAATTGTTGGTCTGTCAATGAGTATCTTAGGTTGGGGAACTTCTTTTCCACTTCTCGAAGTAATAATGGTCTCCGCTGTCTCAAGAGAAACATTATGTATTTGTTGCTATTAGTGCTAGTATTCTTGAGGATTAGGTTGAGGTTCTACCAGAAATTCCCTTTTTTCTAAGATATTCAACTGTGTGCTCATCTCATTAATGGTGTCCCGCAATTCATTTATGGTCCGAGTGTGCTGATTGTTAATTGTGACTTGAATCTGCATGAATTGTTGAAAAGCATCCTCAAGAGACTTCTCTGGTAGAGCAGGTGCTACATTAGATTGAAATCCTGAAGGTGCATAGCTCTGAGAGATCTGTTGTGGCTAATACTGATGTTGAAAGACAACCTAATGATATGACGACTAATAAGGGGGTGCATAGGACTAGGAAGGTTGATTCCAAAGTTGCTTTGTACTATTCTCCTGTTCCATCTCCATAGCCTCCACTCTTCTGATGAGTTCAGCTAGACGTGTTTCAACACAAAAATCATCTTTCAGTTCATTCCACTCCCCACCATGTATTGCTTTCAATGGTTGGGCTGCAATCGATCTTCTGTCAATCCTAGTGTTCCACTGCTGAGCATAGTCAGTTAAATGATCCAGAAAATCCAATGCCTCATCAAGCTCCTTGTCGAAGAAATATCTTGAACACATAGTATGAACGAACTGCTTCAATTCAGGAGTCAACATAGTATAGAAATAGTTAACTAGGCGCCATGATTCAAATCCATAGTGGGGACACATATTAACCAGACCTCTTAATCTCTCTCAACTTTCATGAAATGTATCATCAACTCCTTTCATGAATCGACTGATCTGTTCCAGCAAAAATTGAGTCATCTGTAAAGGAAAAAATTTATGCAGAAATTCATTTTGTATATTAGCCCAACTAAAGATAGAATTAGGCCTAAGAGAATTAAACCACGTCTTAGCTTTATCTTTCGATAAAAAAGGAAATAGATGCAATCTAATTCCCTAATTAGTAGCAGTCCCATCTATGAATGTAACACATGCAAGCTTAAAATCAGTTAAATACTGATATAGATTTTCACACTCCATCCCATAAAATTGAGGTATCACAGATATCATTATAAGCTTAATGTTAAAGTTCTGTGCATTCTCAGGCAATATAATATAAGATGATTGTGTGGTTCGTGTGGGCTACAAAAAATCCATAAGCATGCGCGGTGTAGGTGCAGCCATATATTTTTTTTTCAAAACTTAATTTTTATTTCTTTTTCTTTTTCATGAAAAAAATTAAAATAACCAGAAAAATACTAGTTTGAAACTAAAACTGACATTCCCTAGCAACGACGCCAAAAATTTGACTCACTCGAAAAATAAGCAGTTCAGAAGTTATCCCAAGTATAGGAGTTCAGTCGTGTAATAATTGGCCCAAGGGTCAGATCGTCTCCTCAGGGAATGCATTTTAATTCCAAATTCTTGTAATTCCAAAAGAAATTAAGAAAATAAAAATTTACTGAACATAGTTCAGATTCAGTTTCCTAGGATTTTCGAGATTTTGTGACGAAATTAAAATAACGTGAAATTTAATTTATGAACCTAACACGCACTAAAGAAACAGGAAACAAGCAAATAAAAATAGGTGGTAACAAAATTAACTGCGAAAAAATAATCCTACATCTAACCATTTAGATAGGGAATAAAACCTACGTTTGAAATTTTGGACAAAAGCCTAAAAACAAAAACTTTATTACCCAAGTGAAACATTCAACCATAAATTTATTAATTAACTACTAACTTAAATTTAAACTTAACACAATCAAAAAACCAAAATTAATTTCGACAATAATATTGAGAACTGACTTCAAAAATAACCCAAACAAAATTTAAGCTTCAACAATGAAAAAGAGAATAATAAAAATTCTAACAAAAACTTTAAACAAAACTAAAAGTATTAATAATTCCAACTTTAAATTAAAGAAAAATAAAATCTTGACAATTAAAATAAATCTAACATTAAACTAAGAAAAGAGAGAAGAAGAGAGATATAAGAAAGAAAGAGAGAGAGAGAGAGAGAGAGAGAGAGAGAGAGAGAGAGAGAGATAGTCGAAAATCTGAGAGAGGTCGAGAGTCTTTTGCTGTCTCGCACACCCCGCCTCCCGCTGCTCTCCTTTTCCTCCATAAACCCTCCTCCTCCATAAAATATCCTATTCCCCCTCTAAAATTTTGCCCTAACCGTGTCTCCTCTTGAGATAGGCACATGGGCCATTTTTTTGGTGGCCCAAGACTCCTTTTTTCCTTAAGCACTGCACATGGCCCAGTACAACAACTTCACTTTCAAGTCCAATTTTGACCCAGTAAACGTTCGAATTAGCAAAATGTTATTTCACAATGAATTATAGATATCTTAGTACAATTTCCAATTCCACTTGAATCACATCAATTCGATGTCAGATGAAAGAGTTATGATTAAACTACCAAAATACGTTCAGGTCGTCTCCTAGCAAATTTCGGACTTGGATTGTTACCCACTTTTCATTGCATGACATGGATTCATGTGCATGAAACCCACATAGTCTTTTCACATGGAACCCGATTCTATTTTATGTCTCTTTAATTTCGAAAATTATGATATTGCATAGCATGGATTCTTCAATTTTTACACACGCACACGACTTCAAACAACTGCATGCATGGCTCGTCATTTGCAGGCATGTGGCTCACAGTCCGGTCTTTGATATTTGGCTTCATGCACATGACCTTGATTTGAACTCTAGCTCACATACACACACTTACATTTTTAATCTCGACTTTAATGTCCAAAAATTATCCTGCAATAATAAGTTACCAAAAATTCGTAAATTATTGAGTAATGATCCAAATATTGTAATTCAAGCTTAATGTTTAATTATTGAACATAATTAAGCATTTAATTAAAATATAATATTTAATGCATGCTTTTAAACACCTAATTATGTAATTTAGACGCGTCATGAAACTCCCTCACGTATTTGATCTGGGCATGCTCTGACAAAAACTAGTTGTCCTCGGCATAGGCGACATCCTAAGCATCAATACGCTCATCTAGTCATGCCATGAATGTTGATGGAAGTGGTTTTTCTGCTGGATTAAGAATATAGGGTAATATTCAAGAAAGCAGTGGAGGAGCTCTAAATTTTTTTCGGTGAAAATGAGCCTTTTTAGGTGGGAAATATATATAAACCTGCGAGGTTCGGTCGACTGGGACAAGTCTGGTCAACCGACGTTTAATATTCTTCACAAAACGCTAATGTTTGGTTGACCAAGAGGATTTTGACCTGAAATGGATGGTCGACCAAAGAGGAGTTCGGTTTCAAGTCTAGTTGACTGAGGGGTCGACCGAAAAGGGTTCGATTGATTGAAGTTCATCAGTTCAAAAGCCCTCAGTCGACCAAAGAGTCAAAGTTTGTTGTACGGTCGACCAAAGAGGCTAGTTCATTTGTGGATGGTCGACCAAACTCAGTCAACTTTTCAAATTTCACCAAATTTTGACCTCAACTCTTCTTTAAAAGGTAACACATGACTTTTTCACTTGGGGGGGGGGGGGGATCAATTTTGAGGTCTTCTAAGTTTAACTACCTCTCAGCCTATCAATTACATCTACCCCACTAAGTCCTATCCTATGGTTCAGTTTGATTTCCTCCTCCCTCTCTCTCTGAGGAACTGGCTTCTAAGATTACCCACATTATTTCCTTATTTAAGCCTTTTGCACTTTTACACAAATAAGCAGAGCCAATGTGTCCTAGGTACCAATTATGTGCATACAAACATGTTTGCTTATTTGTTCTATTTTGTTCATAAGAGACACTTGAGTTTTTATAACTGTGGGATTTGGAATATGAACCCCTTTTCAAAGATTTATTTCTTTTGATTCCTAAGGGTTTATCAATCTTTATTTCTTCCTTTAAAAAGATAATTTTCAATATTTTCTTGATTTTTTTCTTTTCTAAGGTGGCATGATATTTTATTAGATCTTTTAATTGTTTTGCCAACCTTTTATTTTCATTTTTCAAAGATATTTTCTATTTAGATACCTTAGCTAGAAGCTTATGCATTTTACAAAAAACATTTTCTAGTTTATCATTCAAAAGCATGCTTCCATCATCAAATTCAACACATGATTCATTACCAAATTTAACACAATCATTACCTAAATCATTGCATGTGGCATTTACAGTATCATCACAAGTTTCAACAAATGATTCAACACATGATACAATACAACATTTAGCACAAAAATCATCAGTATATGCATTACCATCAAAATAATCATTAGAGGCAACTACTGATTCAATATATGATATATCACAGGCTTCAGCATAAGAAACATCACATGTATTATTACACAAATCAATGAATGAGTTAGAGTTAGAATCATATACCTCATCGTCTACCAATGCAATTTGATTATGATTGTGGCTCGTAACATTTGGAGTGGCAGTCTCCATTTCTTGGGTCACTCCATACTTCCTTTCGAGTTCAACCCAAATTTATTGTGCACTTTTACAGGCCACAAACTCAAGCAAGATATCAGAATCTAAAGAGCAATATAATAATTCCATGGCATGTGAATTTGCATGCATAACATTATTATCATTTTCAACTGCAGGTATGCAAATTCCTTTATCAATCACCTGCCAGACCCTCCAGTTCACAAATTTAACAAGTATGCTCATTCGAATTTTCCACTAGATGAAATTTACACCGCAAAATAATGGAGGACTGGAAGGTGATCGTCCCTCTCCAAATGGGGATACACCAACGAAAGCCATTGCAATCTTTTACAAAAGCTGTTAAGCCTAGTGCAACAAGGCTCTAATACCAATTGTTAGGATTGGTGTATTCCCAAGAGGGGGGTGAATTGGAATTTTAAGCTTTTTCTCTTAGATTAAGTAAGATATCAGTATTATTTCGCAACCTCGGGTCTTTCTCAGCAATCTCAAATGTGCAGATAAGATTAATATACAGAAAGTAAATCATGTACAACATTCACAATATAACATACACGTGTAGTAAATAAATTTACACAAAAATAAAAGAACACACAGTATGTTATCGGGGTTCGGCCAATACTGCCTACATCCACACCTTGGCTCACAAGCACAAGGACCACAATTGCTCACTTAACGGGTGGAGCAGCACTAGTTACAATCAGGTCAATTAGCAGGGCTGACATCAACCTAAACACACCTTAATAGGATAGTGCACCTAACTTTCCTAACTGGGTCAAAGCCAATCTAGGACTATTTACCAGGGCCAGTCTCCCTCTTCAAGCCCTTGCCTGGAATACAATAATGAAGTACAAATTTTTGTGTACAACCAAATATGCTTCTTAAACTAAGTAGATGTGTACCAATATGCTCAACCAAGTAATGCACTCACATATGATAGGATATCAAGTTCAAGTGAGATTTTGTTAACCAATGTGGTAACTCTCAAACTGGATGTAAATCAATGTGTATATGTGAGAGTGAGACTTTTGATATCAAACCAACATGCTTATAATGTGATTAATCATAAGCTTTCTATAATCCTAACATATATCTCAAACAATATTTCTTAAATATCAACCACAGTAGATAATAGGGTTTTCATTCTTGCTAAAAATGTTTTCATCAAGGCACAAATCAAGTTTATGAAAACTTGTAATGAGGATGCAAGATCTTAAGTCACACAAGGGTTTTTTCCCAATCAAATATTTATGAATGAAATATTATGGGAAAAACCTTAGCTAACTCTCCAAAAATCAACACATAATCAAATATAAACAAAGGAGAGTTTAGCTTATACAAAAAGTATGAAGAACACTACCTTCTCTCAAGATTAATGACTAGATGAGTATAAGAGGTAGATTTTTTCAATAGGATTGAAGAGATATGAAGATATAAAGATTTTGGACAAAGATATTTTTAGAGAATTTTTCCTAATCTAAAATCCTAATCCCTGCTTAATTTTTTCAAATGAAGGGCTATATATAGAATTTGGAAAAAATATAGCCATTAGAGACATATTGGGTATTTTTGAAAAAAGATTAAGTAAGTTTAATTAAAGTTAACCCATTTTAACTTTTGGTAAAAATTCAACAACCTGAGAAGCTCGGTCGACCAAACTTGAGGTTCGGTTGACCGTACTATCTAGTTCGGTCGACTAAGGAAAAATTGAACTGAAAGTATAGTCAACTATCTTGAGGGTTTCAGAGGCGATTTTCCAAATCCACGCGGTTTGGTTAACCAGGTCATTTGGAACTAAGAGGTTCGGTCGATCGGGTGGTTGGCATTTCCCATATGGGGGTTCGGTCGACTAGGGCGTTGCCCATATAATTCTGGTTGGTCGACCGAGAGGTAAACTTGTTGACCTAGGGAGGTTTGGTCGACCAGGTCTTGCCAATATACTTATGGTCAGTCGACCGAAAGGTCAACATATTGACCCGGTTGGGGTTCAGTCGACTGAGGATCTCAGTGTAACTGAGTTCGATTGACGAAACATGCCAATTTTGGCATTTTCGATCATTTTCTCTTTGAAATGCTGCCTTTATTCATATAATGATTAACTTAAATTTGATAGGGCATTCATTTATGCATGCATAGGGAACTTAAGGTCACTTTAGGTCTTTTTGAGCTTAAACCCTATCATGCATGATATGCATTAATTATTACAGACCATAATGTCTTAAATATGACATACCCAATTAAAATAGAAATACAACAGCTAAATATTTCGGGTCTTTATTTTCTTTAAGTCCATGTGCATCATATAGAAACCTCCAATTGATCCTGCACACAAACTCATCAAACATTAGGTACCAAGGTGTTTGTCATAATCAAAACGGGATATGACCTATAAGGTCAACATAATCAAGTCCTTTTGAGATTATAATAGGTAAACAATTGACTCTCCTACTCACCCTTGATGGGCCATATAGTGGAAATTGTCCAAAAGTGTACCCGTTTACAAAGAATGGATGCATAATATAGAAGTAACTTGAGCTCAGCTTGAAATAACCTCAAAGCACATAAAGAAATTGGCGGCCAAAGGGCAAAGACCACAACAATTTGAAGTTGGGGACTTGGTGCTCGTAAAAGTGCCACTAAAAACATTTTGATTCCTTTGCAACAAGGACAAAAGACTTTTATAGTGGTATGAAGGCCTAATTGAAATGATAGAGAAAGTCTAACATGCATCTTACCGACTTGAACAATCAAAGTGGATGAAGAGTCATAAATGACCAATCCATCCAGTAAACAAGATCTAAGTTGACAAAAGTCAAGGAGATTTCCAAGAAGAAGACTACAACCGGAGATGTTGATGAGATCCTTGCAGATAGAGTCGTAAACAAAGAATGTTGTCAGCTTTAGCAATACTTGGTTAATTGGACATGATTGGGTGATGAAGAGAACAGTAGGGAGAGGATTGAAGACCAACATGCCAACAAGAAGATTCAAGATTTTTTGAACTCCAAGACAAGAACACCAAAATTAGAAGACTGGGGACTTTTCATAGCAAATCGACGAGAATGTCGATAAAAAGAGTAGGAAAGATGTCAAGGAGTGACAATGTAATGGGGTAAATGGGATGAGATATTGACTTTATATGTATTCTTAAGAAACTTATATTAATTATTAATCTAGATGTTTGTATTAATATTTTCTTAATTGAATAAAACAGATCCATAAATGTTTTTTCGTATGTCTTTTGTTTATGTGAATTATGATTGTAATGATACATTAATGCAGAGGGGAAAGTCATTATTTGTGGGTGCGTGAGAGAGAGAGTATGATATAATGGACTACGTTTCGAAAACACGCCTTTTTTGGCGCCAGTGATCGCATCGTTCGACGCCGCAGAGGTGCCCCTTGGTCCGAAAATCGAGGGACGAGACAGCACGGGAGAGAGATGCTTTTTTCTCCATCTCGGAGAAAAAAGCTTGGTTCAGAGAGAGAGAGACAGTGAAATGGAAATTGGAAGGCTGCCAATCTCCGCGTCGCAGAGAGGGAAGCTGATGGCAGCAGGGTACACAACCCTCATTTCACTTTCCGCCGCCTCTGCTTCGCAACTCGCTCGAGGTATTATCACCATCGCACAATAGCTCGTTCATTAGTTTTCTTGGACTTCTTCTACGATTGATTCGTCTTCTGCTCCTACATCCAATTATCTCATGTATCCCTAGTACTTAGAAGCGTTACTGCATTGTTAACAAATAATTTTCAGTAAAAATATGAGTTTGAAATTAGTAATTTTTTAATCAGCTACTTTTCAATTTAAAAAAAAAATATTTTTTTGGAGCCTGTAAGTATTTTTTGTCACAATCATTTCCCAGAAAGCCAACTATAGGCATTTGTGACATTTCAGGAATTTGTTAACGGTGTATGAGCTGCAAGTCTGTAGCAGCAGTCATCTAACATTCAAAAATTTCACCGTCCCCTCCATTACACACACACAACTGAAGAAACTGCCAAAAATTTAATAAAATCTCTTTCTGGGAAGGTAGTAATATAATTGCATCCTAAACGACAAGAGGGAAAGCTTCATCATATTGCATCCTTTAGCTATTACAATATTCATATCCCTCAGTTGAATTTGTAACTTGGGCTTGACATATGTTAATGTAAACTTTACCTAAAAGGTTAGGCTGTTAGGAGCCAACCAAGTATTTTAAGCTATTCAATACACACTCTCTAGTATGGCCCATCTCACACCTAAAAAGGCAAATAGATGAACTGAAGAGCAATACTATGTTAGATCACTATGTTATCAAAAAGCGTAAATTGATATATTGTGTGTCAACCCTTTGCATCAAGTCTAAACCCTCTCCCACACGTACAACTTGATTGCATAACACCCATATGGGAGTAATAATTTTTAACAAATGGACAATAAATGCAGGCAACAAGAATAGATCCTAGGATCTTGTGGCTACCATATTGCCGGTGTCATGTTTGATTATCATTGGAACTAAAAGCTTAAGCTAGTAGGAGAAATGGTGATTTAGCACAGTGTTAGAGTGATGGTTACATGGAGGTCCTTAGTTTTGTCTTTGTTTACCTTATCTCCTATAGTGGGTTCTATTTATCATCTATTTATCTCATAAGAATCATTTTCTTTATCATCTTCATGTGAGTAATTGAAGTTCTTTGGGATTGTTCCTCCTTGAACAGATCTAAGTATTACAGAGGGTGAAGCGCTTGAAATATTGAAGGTTGCCTCTCATAGTAGTGGATTGGATGAGTCAGATGGAAATCATGCTATTGTTTATGGTATTATTTTTTTTCATGTTATGTAATAGATTCTATTGTTAATTGTTTTAGTAAATATATGTTTTTTGGGTGACAATGTTAAAGAAGTGCCAATGCACTAGTAAGTGTTACCTATGGTATGAAGGATATGGCTCCATATTGATCTCTGTTATTATCAAAACCCTAATAAAGTGCAACAATAATGTAGATAAAAAAGAAAATTGAAAGCAAAACAAAACCAACATAGAGAATTATGTGATTCGGTTTTGAGAGCCTATGGGAAAACTATACAAATCCTACAAACATGACAAGTATATATATATGAATGTATACATGTAAAAAGAAAAGGGCAGCCCAGTGCACAAAGCTCCTGCGTATGCGGGGCTCAGGGAAGGGGCGGACCATGATGGGTCTACAGTACACAACCTTACCTAGCTTTTTTGCAAGAGGCTATTTCCACACCTTGAACCCAAACATCTAGGTCACACAGTGACAATTCTATACCATTGTGCTAAGGCTTCCTTCTATATGCATGTGTGTATATACATGGTCTTAAATTTCCACAAAATTGTCGAAATTTCCTGTTTCTGTCGCCCTCGAAATCGAAATGGCAGTTGATTTCCGTCTTGCATAATTTCCATCGAAATCTCAACAAATCATCCTGAAATTTATTGAAATCTCGAAATCTTAGTGAAACTTATCGAAATTTTAACTATACAATGAAATTTCCTTGAAATTCAAATAAGAGATTTAGGAGTGAACTGAAATTTCTCTCTTAATTAGTTTTTTATTTTTTATTTTTATCGAAACAAAATATTATTACAAATGCTTTTGAAGTTATATGAAAAAATAAACTTAAAGCAACATTTTATTTAACCATTTATGTCAAAATTATCATTATTTGTATAATAAATAATATTTAAATGATTTATGAATTTCATTTTTATTAGCTAAATATATTTATTGTACATTATCTTACAAATATGTTTGATACACATACTATATTACAAATTTTCCACCTTATACACAACATAGATGTATTTAACTTGTAATATATTAGTCCTAAAACTTACATTATTATGTTTGTCAACCATTTCAAAAGTTTCACAAAGAATTCCATGCTTTACTACTGATTTCTATTATTTTTTCAAATCGAAATCGAAATGACATCGAAATCGAAATTTCTGTACTTTTGGAGCTTTGAAATTTAAGTTGAAATCGAAATTTAAGACCTTGTGTATATATAAGACACACACACGCACACAAACACATATGAACACAAATATATCAAATCTCAAACAATGCTTAAACTTGGTAGTGGGAACTAACATTGTCTACATGTTGGCATATATCTGTTTTCATTAGTCTTCCCAGCAACCACATCACCATGTGACACCATTCCAAAGAAAGTAACATCTAACTAACATTTTTTTTTGGGCAGAGTATACAACAATTGACTCTTGCTCGCTTCACCCTCTCTATGATTGCCATGTACTTGTTCTCAGTTATGAACAATGCAACATTGTTGTAGAGTATACCACAACCTTCCAATTAATGTCACCCTAAGGAAAGTAAAGACATGGCGTCCTAAAGATTGCCTATTTCTAAGGGCAAATTTGTTGCACAAGCTAAAGGAGCTATGCTGGGCTAAGTTATATAGCCCACGTTTGGTACAATAAAAATCAAAAAGAAAAAGATATTCCACTTATATCCTTATCTTGTCCCTTATACTTGGTAGCCAAACACGACATAGGATAATATCACAGCCACCAAACCCAATATTATTTAGTCCCATACGAAACCTTAGCCTGCAAAACAATACACCCTAAGTCCATAGCAAAATCATAATTAAAATATCCAACAACTCCACCTAAAGTGGAACAACTTGCTTGATCATACATAAAGCCTGCACCTTTGAGATATTGTAAGATCCATTTCATAGCCTGCCAATGGCCTTTGCTTGGATGAGCCATATACCAACTGAAAATAGTAAAAATATATCATGAGGCGGAATACAAACTGTAGCATACACAATACTCCTACACTAGCATATGAAACACAAAGTATCCAACAACTCCACCTTGAGTGGAACAACTTGATCAATCATCCAAACCCAATATTATTTAGTCCCATACGAAACCTTAGCCTGCAAAACAATACACCCTAAGTCCATAGCAAAATCATAATTAAAATATCCAACAACTCCACCTCAAGTGGAACAACTTGCTTGATCATACATAAAGCCTACACCTTTGAGATATTGTAAGATCCATTTCATAGCCTGCCAAAGGCCTTTGCTTGGATGAGCCATATACCAACTGACAACAGTAAAAATATATCATGAGGTTGAGAACAAACTGTAGCATACACAATACTCCTACACTAGGATATGAAACACAAAATATCCAACAACACCACCTCGAGTGGAACAACTTGCTCGATCATACATGAAGCTTAACCTTTGAGATATTGTAAGATCCATTTCATAGCTTGCCAATAGCCTTTGCGTGGATTAGCCATACGCCAACCAATGACACCAATATATGAAATATAGGGTCGAATGCAAACCATAGGATACATAATACTCTTGCATTATGGAACATGACACTTCTTCTAGTTAGTTTGTGGCGACAATATTGCCAATAATTTGAAGTACATTGTATACACATGTCACATCCTATTTGCATATCAAAGTGTTTGTGTACTTTCTTAATGTAATGCCGACAACTCACTTGCCTTGTAATCCTTTTGGATTCCCATACCCAAAATCTTATTAGCAGCCCAAAATCCTTTATTTCAAAACTACCACTAAACTAATACTTTAATTTGTGGATTTTAGACACACTTCTTGTAGCTATTAACATGTCATCAACATACAACAACGAATATATGAAGAACTATTTGTGTCTCTGGTGACCAGTGAGCCCTACAAGCATCATGGTCACTCCCAATATAGCCAATGGCAATCAGGAAACTGTTGAAATGCTTGTACTGCTGTCTAGTATCTTGCTTCAACTCATAAGGATTTATTCTTTCACAAGAAAATGCCAATATTCTTTACCCTAAACAAAAAAGCTCTCTATCTATGCCATTTAGATAGTCTTCTCAAGCTCACTATGCAAGAAAGCAGTTTTTGCATCAAGCTTTCCAAGCTTCGCATCCAACTAAGCAATGTAAGAAAATGCTTTCTTACAATCAATCCCAATCCCTTGCCTTTGACTCTTTAAGTGTGGTCCTTTACAACTAGGTGTGTTTTGTATCTTTTTTTTTTTTGATATAAAAAATATATAGAATACAAGAGAACAAACAAAAATATAGTGAGAGAAGAACAAGAAGAAAAAATAACAGTAAAGCTTCCTCCAATCCCTTTGAAGGTTGGACAGCCTCATCACCCAAAAAAACCCAAATGCATGGCCCAAAAAGAAGCCTAAGAAGAAATCTATCCTATAACAAACGAGGAGAGTTTGTACGGTCTTTGGAGATTCTCATATGACCCTTATCCAAAGGTTCCATAGAATGACAAAAATTGCCCAACTCCCTAATGCTCTTTCCTTTATGCTCTTTCCAAAGCCCCAATATTTCACTAGCAAGAAGTCACTGAGAACCTGAAGCGCCACCCATGCTTCACCAAAACAAGAAAAAGGAGTACTCACAGATGGTTTGCCACTTGACACGGAGGAAAAGGTGTGCATTAGTTTCATTAGATTTACAACACATCCTAATTTGGGATTGAAAGCCTTATAGGGCCTTCTAGTGTGTAACAATCATGCAAATTAATCCTATTGAGAATTAGAGTCCAAATGAAAGTTCGAATGTGAAAGGGAACCTTTCCCTGCCAAATGATGTGGCTCCAAGGAAAATGATTGGAGGAAGTAGTTTTTAAGAGGTGAAGGAAAAAAAAATTTAGAGGAAAAAAACTTGAAGAATCCCCCCCCCCCCCAAAAAAAAAATCTCATCATCCCTATTGAAAGGAACAAAATGGTCTAGAACATTAAGCAAGGTAGTGAGTGCATCAATTTCTCTTTCATTGAGATTCCTAAAAAAACGGAAATCCCATGAAAGAGAACCCCTCTTAGAAGAAAAGAAAGAGCTAGTATGTGCATTATGAATAAAAGAAAGCTGGAGTTGATAGGTGCGTTGTGAATGGAAGAAGGCTTAAAAAGATGAGGCTCCATCTCCAATGAGATCTCACCCCACTCAAACATCCTTTCAAAACTAAACGTTGTTGCCATTGCCCACTTTGGAATGGCTAAGAGGAAAGAACAAATAACAAAATTCGAGAACTTGAATGGGAAACAATGCCACTCCTCCTACTATTCCACTTGTTTCGATGAATGCAACACTTTCTTTTAGTCACCTTGTGCCATAGGGAATTAACCTCTAAGGGGAAACTCTACAACTATTTTCAAATTAGAGAGATGCTTTTAGATACCACATTGCTAAGCCTCACATCCCATTCAGATTTAGGTCTTCTAAACGCCTCCCAGATAACAAGGTGGTCCCTTTTATTCTCCTCAAAACCAAGCTAAAGAAAGTCTTACATCAACCTTTCCAAAACCCTAGCAACACTTGTCGGAACTCTAAAAAGAGATAAGAAACAAGGCATGTTCAATAATGAATGTGATAACGTTCTCTTAGAGATAAGTATACCATTTACCACCACTTAAACTTACTACCCACCCTCTTTACTATAGAGTCCCAAAAATCCATGGAAGAAGGATTGCTTTCAAAAGGGAGACATAGGCAGAAACTGGCCCCTCTAAATCCCTTCCAATCAAGTGAATGCCAACCACCCTACTGATGGACATTTGACCATTAATCCCAAAGATCTTTTCGAAAATTTTCTGCAAAACAGTTACCTTACCATGTGTTTGGGAGAGACCTTGGATTTGAATTTGCGTGGATTTGAACCAAATGTGATACAAAATTGTATTGAATTTTGTTCAAATCCACACAAATCCATATCCAAAGATTGAAATCCATGCACTAAACTCGGCTTTAGGAATTTCAAAATACTATCCTCGAGAAACATCATAGTATCATTAGCTAACAAGGTGTGACAGCTTAGCCTCCTCCCTATAATTACCCCCAAACCCTGGGCATGCAAGATCATTTTTTCTTGAAACATCCACCATTAGGGTAAACAAAAACAATGACAATGAATGCCCTTGCCTAAGTGTTTGAGAAGACCTAAACCACTCTCTAGGGTGACCATTAACAATAATTGACAAATTGGTCAAGCTCAAGCTTCCTCTAATACACTTCCTCCATACCTCTTGAAAGCCTTCCCTAGTCATCACTTTATCTAATAAATCCCAATTCACCGCATTGCAAACTTTCTCGAAATCCATCTTAAAAATTAATTCCTTCGTACCTCTCCTTTTCACATTCTTAACCACCTTATTAGCCACCCGGACATAGTTGTTAGAATTGTACGATTCTCGATTCGAGTCATATGATTCATATCAAATAGGCAGCAAATCGATTTGAATCGTTAGGGGAATCGAGTTTGGAGCTGAATCAAAGGTGAATTGAGCGATTCATGCAGTGAATCGATGAATTGAATTGAATTGTGCGACCAATAAAAATCCAATTTTACCCGTATTTTTTTTTGCATGGTTTTGTTAGTTGTGCCCTTTACGTTGCTTCTGCCCCAGTGGAGAGAAGAAACGAGATCTTTGGCCTTCCCTTCAGCACCCCTTTGTTCTCGCTTCAACCATTCCTCTGTGCTTTGCTTCTACCATTGAGATTGAGTTTCGAAGGACTACCAGCCTTCTCCTCAATTTATCTGTTCTTGCATTGAAGAAAGACAAGAGTACCTGAAGAGGGGCTAGTTGCTCTTTGTACCATTGAAGAACTAGTTGCACTTGGCAGTTGTGAGTCTCGTGACAGGGGAGAAGCCGAGAAGACTCAGTGCTGATTGGTAACTAATAACTTAGTTGCCTTACTTCCACTTTTATTCATTTTTTATTCATTTTTATATTTTAATCAGTTTTTATTTTTTATTTTTTTATACTTTTAATTTACTTTTTCTACTTATTTTAGTTGTTAAAGTTTTAAAGAAAGCCTATACATTAAAAAAAAATGATATTTTTTCTTAGAGAACACAATAAAGTTCAAATATTTATTGTTTTTACGACACATTCTCTTAAAATATGCTCTTAAAAATCACAAAGTTCAATTTTTATTAATATTTTCTTGTCTTGAATCATTCTCTTATTTTTTTTAAAGGATGCATACACTTGTTAAATACTTAAATGTTACTATTCAAAAATTAATATTTATTTTAATGGACTATTCACTATTAAACTTTGTGATATTTTGTAATATTCAATTATTCATTAATCATTATGGTATACTATTATACTTATATTATATTATATATTAATATACAAAATATAGAGTTATAAACTTATAATAAATTAGTTACTAACTACTAAGTATTAAGTAATATAGTTATAGTATTATAGTATTATATATTTATATAATTGTATTATACTTCTGTAGTTGTTTCTTACTCTTTTTGAATATGTTATTCATTGTTTATTTGTAGATTGGAAATTGAAATTTGACTGGTAAAGTTTGTGCTTATTTAAGTGTTAAGTGTGGGAAGATGGCTTCTAGTTCAATTGCTTAGCCTAGAAAAAACACTTCCAACACAAAGAGTGAAGATCCTACTTGGGATCATTGTTCTCGAATCAATGATAATAGATGCACTTGAAGTGCAACTATTGTGGGCTTAAAAGATGGGGTGACATAAGTAGAATGAAGCATCATTTTGTAGGGGATCATGATAATGTTGCTTCTTGTAAGAAGTGTCCAGAAGAGGTGAGGGCAAAATTTGTGAATCTTTTGGAAGGAGTAACACAAAAGAATAATGACAACGAAAAAGAAATTTTTCAAGAAGAGTTCGGAGAACAAGAACAAGAAGTTAAAATTGTAGGAGGACAAAGATGAGGCACCATGGATGCTTTTGTAAGTAAGGGCAAAGGAGTAAAGGGGAAAGGGTTTAAGCAACAAGTCTTGAATGCATTGGTGCAAAATAGGGAGCTGATGGTTCAAAGCATTTGCTGGTTTTTATATGGACATACTTTACCATTCAACTTGGTGAAGAGTCCATTATTTGCATCAATGAAAAAGATGGCTGGGGAGCATGGAAAGGGATTGAACCTCCCAAGTTATCACGAGGCTAGAGTAACATTTTTGAAGAAAGAAGTTGATATAGTGTCAAACAAATAATGGAAAAATATAAGAAAGAATGGGTGAAGGTGCCGGATGTACTTTGATGTTGAATGGATGGACCAACACAAAACAAAGGCATCTCACAAATTTTCTTGTTAATAGTCCTAGTGGCATGGTTTTTCTCAAATCAATAGACACTTCAAGCATGGTGAAGGATGCTTATAAATTGTATGAATTGCTTGACTCATTAATGGAAGAGATTGGAGGGGAAAATGTGGTTCAAGTGGAGATTGATAGTGCCCCGGCTTATGTAGGTGCCGGTGAGTTGCTAATGGAGAAGAGGAAACATATATTTTGGTCTCCATGTGCAGCCCATTGCATTGACTTAATTTTGCATGATATTGGAGAGATGCCTATCTTTCATAATACAAATCAAAAGGCTAAGAAGGTGTGTCTTCATTTACCGACACATGTGGGTGCTTAACATGTCTAGAGAGTTTTCTAGAAAAAAAGAATTGAAGTGAGTTGGGGTTACAAGGTTTGCTACATCTTTTCTCACATTGAAGAGTTTTGATGAAAACTAACTTGTTCTTCTAGCCATGTTTGCATATGAGGAGTGGAACAAGTGTCAATATGCTTTGAGGTTGGAAGCTAAGAAAGTGGAGGCCATATTATTGTGTGATGATGAGTTTTGGAAAGCAATAAAGTATTGCTTGAAGTGTGTGAGCCTATTTGTGAAAGTTCTAAGGCTTGTTGATCATGATGCGAAATCAGCATTGGGGCATATATATGAAGCCATGGATAGAGCAAAAGAACAAATTGCCCAAAACTTTAATCATCAAAAGACCAAGTATGATCGTATTTGGAGCATCATTGATATGAGATGGGACTTGCAACTCCATAGGCCCCTTCATGCAGCAGGATAATTTCTTAATTTGAGATAAGTTACATTGTCCAAAAAAACTAAATTAATTTGATATCATGTTATGTGAGTGGTAAGTCTATTACCTATGCATTTATCTTTATCCCTTCTTTTATTTGTAGGTTCCAACATAGTGATGGCTTAATGCGGACATGGAAGTCAAAATTGGTCTATATAACACTATGCGGATGTTGAAACAAGGATCAAGATTAATCAACAAATGGAAAAGTTCGAAAAAGCTGAAGGGATGTTTGGCTTAAGCATGGCTACTCTAACAAGAGACAAGAAACAATGTTTTGATCATATGTATAGCTTTATGGTGGGAGAGTTATGGAGAGGAGTGCAAGGAGCTTCAAAGACTTGCAATACGAGTCTACCGGTGCAAACTGCAAGTGCACAGTATCGTAGTTTTATAAGATAATGATGTGTAGAGTATCGTCCTCAGGGATTGATGTCTTAATTTTACCAAGTACCGAAATTTTACTAACCTTGATTTTATTTAGAAAAATTAATAATTTTAGACTGCAAAATTTAAACAAAGCTACTTTAAATAAACTATTCAGGAGAATTTAAAACTGGATAGCGCATGTCAAATTGATGATGGTGAAAACTTCTAGGAAACCGATTTCACCTAATTTCTCACTATGCTTTACTCATTTAGCTAATTCAACTTCGTTTTCTCTATTTGTTAGCAAATTGCCAATTCCTCTTTCGATAGTCAATCAGAACCTATTCTTGTTTATTATTTAACATAAGAGTATGCAAATTAATAACGCAAGAACGCGGTAAGACCCTCGATTTTTAATGCTATGTAGGTTCATACAAGTCTTTCGATCTTTATATTTACCTACGCTGAATTATCCAAGATCTATCCTATAATCCCCCCTTTCGGTAGCAAATCACAAGACTAAAATCATTTAATTAATGGCTAGTTAATTAAAAGCATTAGGCACAGAATAACTCAAACAAACATTAATGAAAACTACTTCAGATTAGCATCAAAGAGCAAGTATAGTTCGAAACTGGCTACATCGTTTTCCTAGAATTCAAAAATTTAGTTCATTCCGAAAATTAAATCCAACATAACAGATTTCACCATATTTTATTCAATTTGGAGCGTACGGGAAAGATCAACACCCGCCGCACCGCCATCGCGCGTCACGAACACCCCGAACACCGCCGTTGTTCGCCGCCTTTCGATTCTGAAAAGATATTATTTTTGCGTGCTTCCAACTCTCCTTTGCTGGCTGTGTGTGTATCATCGCAGCACCCCCAAAAGATAACCACAAGAAAGCTCCCAAAAAATAATTTTTCTCAGAAATTTTCTGTGGTTTAGCCTCCCTTGTGTGTCTCATCAAGAAAAATCTTTTTTTTTTTTTCTCCTATGGTGCCGCCTCTCCCTCCAGCACAGCGCACGCTGCCCCCCTTTCTACTCTTCTTGCGCACCCTACTATCCCAAGGAATCCGTCCTCTTTCCTTTTCATTCCTTCCTTTCCTTTTGTCTTTTCTTTCTATGCTTTTCTTTCCTTTCTTTTTTCTTTCCATTCTTTTGTCTTTCCTTTCTATGTGCCCAGCGCCTCACCCATCTGAGATAACCCGGCTGCATGGCCGGGTCACATCTCATTTTTTATTTTTTTTTATTTTTAATTTTCTTTTTTCTTTTTTTCAAAGGTACACGAACTGCCCTCCTCTTTCAAGCCCACTTTCGACCCTCGTACAGCTCGTAACTCTCAAAGCTTAAAACACAAAAGATGTAGAGCTCTTTTTCAGCTTTTCCCAGAATTTTGAATCATCTCGATTGGAGCTCGGATGAGAAAGTTACGCCAAGATTACGAAGAATTGTCGAAATAATCCATAAAACGGCGTATGCTAACTTCACGTCTGATTTGGATTTTGATGCATCCATTATTTCGCAAAATGCAAAACATGAAAATTGTAGAACATTTTCTTATCTTTTTATGGCATCCTGAATCATCTGAATCGGAGGTTGGATGAGAGAGTTACGCACAGATTAAAAAGTGTCGTCGGTTATTGGCTTCTGATAGTTGCCTTACAATAAAAAAAAAAAAAAAACCAAAATTTCATAAATTACTTAATAAAACTCAAATATTATAAATAGAACACAATGTTAAAATATTGAGAGTAATTAGGCATTTAAATACAAAATATTATTCGCAATGCATGAATTAAAGCACCTAATTACCCAATTTAAGCGCGTAATCACACCCCCCAACTAAAGTTTTGCTAGTCCCTAGCAAATAACGTGAATGCAATTCAGGGTGGTGTTATGCCAATTTCAATCAATGAATACACAGGCAACACAACCATACTCTTTCACATACAGGAATATCACCAAATTACACTCAAACTCATTCATACTCAATTCACGCAACTCCGAAGTAAGTCATTCATGCAGATCTCATCATTATATAGCCATTAAGAACAGTAAACTCACGTAAAATTAACCAGCGAGCACAATTAAGAGTTAGTGTAGTCATATAAATTCAAGTATAAATAGGCGAAATCTTGAAGCACGTGTAATGTATGTGACTTGTTACACCTAGGATATCCGTGGACACCTAAAGAACTGTCGCTTTGACTCGGCCTAACTGGTATACCCTCAAAAACACTCAAAAAGGATGGGTTCACTCATCGTATGTGAGGAGGAGTGTCATGATCAAACATTCCACATACTGCAAGGAACAAACGCTGAATGTATGGAGTGGACTAGTCTGAAAAGGATCAAGCCTATTTAGGAGGTGTCGGGTCCTTCACCCTAGCATCTTCTCACCTACTCGCCATGTCCAACCGAGACCACCCTAGATAAACTTATTCACAAACTAGGCGTGAATACATCTGAGGCATTAGGCGGGTGAAGAGTCTTCATATGTGGATAACATGCGTCTTGTCCTTGACTTTTGTTGTAGTTGTGTGGAGCAGGTATTAATCTTCCACCTCTTTTAGGGTATTTCAATTTCTCTTTTTCTTTCTTCTGCTCATTTTTCAATTTCTTTCTTTTCATGGTCAATTAGGAAAATCATAACACTTTTTTTATTTTTTTTATTTTTTTATTTTCTTTTTTCTTTTTTTCAAAGGTACACGAACTGCCCTCCTCTTTCAAGCCCACTTTCGACCCTCGTACAGCTCGTAACTCTCAAAGCTTAAAACACAAAAGATGTAGAGCTCTTTTTTAGCTTTTCCCAGAATTTTGAATCGTCTCGATCGGAGCTCAGATGAGAAAGTTACGCCAAGATTACGAAAAATTGTCGAAATAATCCATAAAACGGCATATGCTAACTTCACGTCTGATTTCGATCTTGATGCATCCATTATTTCGCAAAATGCAAAACATGAAAATTGTATAACATTTTCTTATCTTTCTATGGCATCCTGAATCATCTGAATCGGAGGTTGGATGAGAGAGTTACGCACAGATTAAAAAGTGTCGTCGGTTATTGGCTTCCGATAGTTGCCCTACAATAAAAAAAAAAAAAAAAACCAAAATTTCATAAATTACTTAATAAAACTCAAATATTATAAATAGAACACAATGTTAAAATATTGAGAGTAATTAGGCATTTAAATACAAAATATTATTCGCAATGCATGAATTAAAGCACCTAATTATGCAATTTAAGCGCATAATCAGTAGCCTCACATGTAGTACCACGAGATGTGAGAGAAATTGGAGCACATTTGATCATGTCCACTCCAAAAAATGGAATCGATTGGAACAAAAAAGACTAAATGCTCTTGTCTTTGTTAAGTACAATATTCAACTAAAGCAAAGGCAAATGAGGAGGCAACAAAGTGATGAGACATATGATCCAATTTGTTTATGGACATGGAATTAGATGATGAATGGTTTACCAAAAAGGTAGACCCTTGTCTACCAGAAGACATTTCATGGATGAATGCCAATGAGTGCTTTGAAGATGGAGGGAGTTGGAAATAGCAAGAAAAGAAAGAGAGGTATAAGTTGTATATTTGTTGCTCTATTTGTAACTAGTTTATGAATGGAGGATGGAGCTTTGAAAATAACTGACTTGTTTTAATAATTTTATAATGTCATATGATAATGTAGGACCAAGGAACCTGAGATTTGATTGTAGAGGAAAAGGAAAAAAATGTTGAAGAAGATGACATTAAGCTGATTAATCAAGAGGAAGGAGATGAAGAAGAGGAGTAACAAGAAGAGATGATTGTGGTAGATGATGAAGATGATGATGATGGCGATGATGACGATAACCTTGCATTAGGGGAATGGGATGATGAATGATGATGCACTACATTGCACATTAGTAGTTTGTATTGTATCATAGATAGTTTAGAGTTCAGTTTTTTTTTGTTTTATGAATATGAGATGTGGGCTTCTAGTTATCTTTTTTTTTTTTTTTTTTAAGATGACATCTTATAACACGTGTTAGGCGTACAATTTTGTGGCAAACTACTGTAACTTGATACTTGATAGAGATGGGATGGATAGGTCATGAATATCTTTTTTGTATATGACTAGTTTTTCTTTTATATAAATATATGTAGAGTTAAATAGATCATGGTAGGATTTAGACCTACAAAACTTGCTTCAACGGAAAGTGTCTTTCCAGTTAACAACATCATTGATCCATATTTGTTGAAATTTCAATGTGTTTTGCTATTTTACTTTGTTATACATAAGTGCATGCCATTTGGAATCAATTTTTCAAATCTTGTACTGAATCTTACGATTCGATTCAATTATCGATTCATGATTCACTAAATTGGAATTTTGATTCATGATTTGAATCTCAATTTGACAACTATGCATCCCGGACATCATTTAAATTTGTCTATCTTAAATGAAAGCTATTTGAGCCAGAGTCACCATATACCACAAAGCCTCATTCAACCTCTTAGATAAAACCTTAGAATCTTATAGAGGATCGTGAACAAACAAAATAGGCTTGAAATCCCTCTCCGGGATAAAAAGGTAAAATTCACACTACTTTCCCCCCACCCTATAATGATGAAAAGTTTTAAAAAACATCGAAATATCCTTGTGCAAAACCTCCCATCTATGTTGAAAAAATCCCATTGTGAAACCATGAGGATGTGGAGCTCTCTCCTTACTCATCTCAAACACCGTTTTTAGAATTTCTTCAGCTTCAACAAGCCTTTCAAGCCATTGAGTGGACCTCGCCCAGGAGGACTCCGATAAGAAACCTCTAACATCAATCTATTTAGGCACTCCTTTTTGTATAGATGCTTATAAAAACTTGTGACCTCATCTCCAATTTATTTATGACCCCTCGTCAATTTATTCAGGCACTCGCTGAGTCTATATCCAATTCCTTGATAAAACATTTCTTCAGCCTCCTACCAGCCACCCTATAAAATAAGCACATATTACAATCCCCATCCCTAACCCACTTTATCCTTGATTTTTGGCATCAACTTATGTCCTTCCTCGACAGCACCTCCAAATCATTCTAAAGAATAACCCTTACAGCTCTGTCCTCATCTAACGAACCACATTCCTCCAGCCTATCCAAAACAACAATTTTAGAAGGAGGAGAGGCAAAAAGGGGGTGGTTTTTAAATTGGATTTTGAAAAAGCATATGACATTGTGAATTGGGGTTTTTCAGAGAAAGTTATGCAGAAAAAAGGTTTTTGGGGAAGCTTTAGTGCAAGTGGATAAAAGGGTGTCTCATTTCTTCTAATATGTCAATCATTGTTAATGGGCAGCCCATGGATTGGTTTGGTGCTTCAAGAGGGTTAAGGCAAGGAGACCCTTCACCCCCTTTCTTTTTAGCTCTGGTTGTGGATGTTCTTAGCAGGATGATTTCTCATGCCCAGGACCGGGGGGTTATTAGTGGTTTGTCTACAGGAGGGAGGGGGTGGAGGTGTCTCATGTTCAAATTTCTGACAATACTATCATGTTTCTTGAGAATAATGCTATGAAATTCTAGAAGGTTCTAACTTTGCTTAAAATATTTGAGAAAATATTGGGGCTGGAGATAAATCTGTCTTAAAGTGGTACAGCTGGTATTAATTTGAGTAGTAGGGAGCTTGAGATTTTTGGGTCTTTAGCAGGTTGTGAGTCTTTAGCTTGGCCTCTGTTTTATCTTGGTCTTCCTTTAGGGAGTAGCCCTTTATTGTATGTTTTTATTGGACCTGATGATTCAGAGAGTGGGGAAAAGATTTGAGGGATGGAAGAAGGCTTGTCTTTCTCTAGGGGGTAGAATCACTCTCATTAATGCCTCTTTAGCTAATATTCCTATTTTTTTTCTATCTCTTTTCAGAATTCCCTCTAGGCTTGCTGGGAAGTTGGAGAAGATTATGAGAGATATCTTGTGGTTGGGTATTGGTGAGAATAAGAGGGACAATAGTTAGTTGGGATGTTGTTAAGAGGCTTAAGTTAGATTGGGGTTTGGGGCTTGGTGATGTGGTTTCTAAGGACATATCGTGAATAGGGACATGGTTATGGCAGTTTCCCTTAGAGTCTAATTACATATGGCAAAAGGTAATAAAGAGTAAATATGGAATACATAAGAGTAGATGGGATTCCATATGACATGAGTGGTAATGCCACTCATGTCAGTCCTTGGAAGTTTGTTTCCCAGGTTGCTAGTCTTTTCTTTCCTCTCACTCGTTTTAAAGCAAGTATTGGGGGATAAAATTCAATTCTGGAAGGACTTTTGGGTTGGTGAGTCTTTGTTGGAGATGTTGATACCGTGTCTGTTTAGACTTTCCATTGTTTACAATGCACAGCTTTCTTCTTACTGTAATTTCAAATCAGGTCCCTCTGTCTAGATTTTGATTTAGATTTCGGCTCATTGTCACCAAAATTATTTTCTTTTTAATCCTTCCTCTTACAGCTAGACCTTCTCCCTGATTTGTAGGAACACTACCACTTATCTCTTTCAATATTCTCTTTGACAGCAATGATGCTTTGGCATCTTCTGATCAGATGGTTTCTCTACTACAACATAGTGTCTACAATTGGTGTAGGAAGGGGCAATGAGCACAACAGCAACAAGGCTAATACTCATCCTCATATTTCACATCCAACGAAAGAGAGAATCAGCAGAGCCATGTAGCCGCGATCATCACCTGTGCTCTTTCTGACAACCTACGGCCTGCTAGTTTTGATAAGTATATGAGTGCATCAGATTCTAAAGAATTTAAAATTGATAGGGAAACAATAGAAGAGCTGGGCACTTGCACCAACTTTGTTCCCATTGGCACCACACAACATGATCTGATGTATTTTTGTGAGAGAACGAGCAATAAAAAATATATTTTACATTAAAAATCATGCTTTCGCCCAGCTAGTTAAAGTAGACAGGAAAACCTTAAATTCGAGATGATCAAATGCTTGAGTAAGCTTCAAATTAATGAGAACATTAGAAGAGGTTGTCACCTTGTTGGAAGACAAAGACAACTGGAGTCCTAACCAATTGCAATTGTTTTGGTTGGAAAAACCAGTTTATTGTGGGTTAAAACATTCAGAATCCAAATGGGTTGATCCTTATTCAATTTCTAAATTATGATTAATAGATTAGGGCGGATAATTTCTATTGAGAAAGTCCTGGAAGAGAAGATGGTATTTGTTGAAATTCCTGATGGAAAAGAAGCCTTGGGTTGATGGCTCTTCCTTATAGCTTTGGGAGGTATTGTGAATGGTTCTAAGTATTGCTAAGAAAGGGATTAAAAAAAAAAAAAAAGAACAAGCATGTTTAACTCCTCTGGCAAAACTTCCTTGCCATCGAGTTTGATTTGCACCCTAGCTTCTCAAGCAACCTTTCTTTGCTGTTGCAATTGAATAAGTTATCAATTAGTGAAGTCTCAGCCATCGAAGTTACTTAGCAATTCTGAGAACTTGCTTTTTCCGTTGAGTTGATAAAGCTATTTGTCTGAATGGGGAAATCATTTGTTTGCTAGGAAAAAACCGATTCTCCTTTGTGGACAACAGGGAATTTCTCAAAAATTCTGAGATGAATGAGACTTGGACCTTTCACATCTTCTTGACAAGAGAAGAAAGGAACTGGCTTTTCTGAACAATTGCAGGATTTCCCATTTAAAAATCAGAGAATCCTTGGTTCAAGACATTCAGAACACTGAATCATTTCTTCATGCTTCTGTTGAATATCAACATCTTTGGCCATTTTTTATCCCTGAAAAGGATCTCAAACAAAGGAGTGATACAGATGGTTTGCATACCAGTAGTGAAGGAAGGAGCATGATGGATAAATTTTTTTGTTGCAGTCAAGGTGTTTAAAGAAAGCAAGCGATACATAAACTTTAAACCCAGTGAGGGGCTGATAATGTGCTGTCTGGAATGTGGATCAACAAATGTAGGAGCAGAGGCTGAGTATACCGATCAGATTTCTCGTGAGAACAAACAATCTGAAAGTAGTATAGGGGGAATTACAGACCAGAGGGTAGGAAGGAATTCTGGTGAAGATCCGCTGAGAGGAACTCCGGTGAGGGAAATCATGCAAGAAAAGAAACTGCACTAGGTAAGTTTTACTGCCCCTTTAATGGGGGGTTTAAGGAGAGATTTTGGAATCAATATCCAAGATTTCTCCCACACAATTAGGGGAAAGAGATATCATGGAAAACATCTAGAGCTATTAGGGGACTGGGAGGTTCCAGATGGTCCTGAAGGGATAGAGCAAAGAATTGGGCCAGAAGGAATAATTTACATGGTTCTAATTTCTCTATGCCTAAAACAGTTCAAGCCTATTTATGGAGGAGCTACTTACCACCAGGTTTTGAAGACTGGGTTGGAGAATATGGGCTCAAAAGAGGCCCATCTGGAATTACAGCATGGCTTGGGAACAGTCCGGATAGGAGGTTTTGGGCTTATTTCCAGTTTAGTGGGCAGGAGCCCTCTTCCAGAGAATGTTTTTTCTAGAATAGGAAGAAAGAGTACATGAGGATATCTACTGGCAATTGGAGGAATTATATTCAAGCAAAGAGGAAGTAGGGGAACAGAGAGGATGGGCGAAGTTCAGAGAAGGAAAAAATATTGAACTCAGAGACGGAAAGGCTGGGGCAGCAATGGGAATGCAGCAAGCTCCTTCTCAGATATTGAACAGACCGGATGAATTCTATGATTGCACAAAAAATAAGATGATTGAGGCAGGTTTTTTGGACAAGATGAAGGGAAAATTAATTGTGTTGTAATACATGAGTCAGGATGACTCTAGTTCTGAAAATATAGAAGATGGTGAAGAGTCCTGTCATCGTTTGAGTTCAAGGATGAGATTTATTAATAGAACAGTTGAGGATGGACGAAGAATTGTGGGCCAGGTTAGATGGACAGACTAATATGGTAAAGGGTGAAGTTGCAGCAAGTGCAAAGTCAACGACTGCTGTATCTACAGAGATTCATGGTGGTCTAGGTACGAGTAATCGGAATACAGATGGTCAGGATTTCAGATGGAACTTTTCTTCCTACAGCACCTACAGAGTCTCTTTCCTTCTATAAATCTAATCCTTTATCTTCTAAGACTAAACCCATAGAGAAGAAAAGCAATTTGGCGATCAATTCCAAGGGAGCAGAATAGAGGAGTGATGCTATTCTTGAACGTATTTCATTTAATTATGTGTGTTCTCATATTAACTCTTAAGTTACTGAATTGCCATAAGGAAGCAGAGGATGAAGGAAATTTACAAATTGTTGACCTTTTAGGGGATGAGAGAGAAAGCCAGGAGGCCCAGGAAGTTCTTTATGATATAGGTCCAAGCTTGACTGCTTCTATCAGTGTTTTGGTTAGGCTTAAGAGAGAGGAGTTAGGTGAGAGGAAAAAAGCTATTAAATTGTGCAGGGAATTAGTTACATTAGTTTCCTTGGTGAACTATGAGAAAGGGGTAGGTTTTAGGGGTTGATAGTGCCTCCAAATGAAGCTTTTGCCTTGGAACGTTAGAGGTCTGGGGGGGGGGGGGGGGGGGTTAGACAAAAGGAGGGTGGTTAAGGATTTGGTGAATGAAGTCAACCCATATGTTTTGTTTCTTCTAGGGACAAAATTAGGTGAGATCGATTCCCATGTTTTTAGGTCCATTTGGGATAATAGATTCAAGGATTGGTTTTGTTTTCTCCATCTTCAGGAGCTTCGGGAGGACAATTGGTGGCATGGGAGACAAGGCTAGCTACATGCAAAGATTGTATCTCTAGTTCTTTTTCCTTGTTTGTCTTACTTGAAATTAGAGGTGTTGGCGGCTGGTGGTTTACCTATATTTATGGTCCTATTCAACACTCCTAGCAGGAAGATTTCATCATAGAGCTGGCTAGTCTATATGGGCTTCATAACCTGTGTTGGGTGATGGGGGGTGACTCAAATGTTATCAAGATCTCTAGGGAGAATTTTGAGGGTTCTAGGGTGACCAGCAACATGAGACTTTTTGACTCTTTCATTAGGGATTGTGGCCTTAGGAATATTGCTTTGAACAACAATTGTTTCACCTGGGTGGCTTCTAGGGATAGACAAGCCTCAATTCGCATAGATAGATTTTTTTATATTGATGAATGGGAGGACTTGTTCCCTAATATTGATCAAGGGACTTTGGTTAGGCCAACTTTTGGCCATTGTTCAATTCTTTTGGATCCCAATCCTATACATTGGGGTCTTACTCCTTTCAGATTTGAGAACATGTGGCTTACACACCCTTCTTTTCTTGATTCTATAGGAGTCTAGTGGAAAGAGTGCCATGTTCATGAATGGCAGGGTTTTAAGTTGATGAGAAAACTAAAATTAGTCAAAGAAAAACTGAAAGTTTGGAATGAATAAGTGTTTGGATATTGAGGGAGAGAGAAATGGCATTTTGTTGGAGATTAGTGGTTCAAATAGATTGAAGGAAGTTAGGGGAGAGGAAGATAGACTTAAAAGGGCTCACCTTAGTATTGATCTGGAGGTGCTTTTAATGAGGGGGGAGAGGAGTCAGTGTCAGAAGTCTAGAGTTAGTTGGGTAAGAGAAGGGGATTCTAACTCTAGGCTCTTTCATAGGGTGGCTAATGAGAGGAGAAGGAAGAGCCTCATTAAGGAGTTGGAGTTAGATTTAGGGGAGGTGGTGAGAGATCATAAACAAATAGGGGAGGAGGTTACAAATTTCTGTTCAGGGTTGTATTGGGACGAGTGTAAGAATGGATTAATGGTGGAGGGGTTGGATTGGAAACCCATTGGAGAAGAGGTGGCTAAGTGGTTGGTGAGAACATTTGATTTGGGGGAAATTAGGAGGGCAGTGTTTGATATGGATAGAGATGAAGCACCAGGTCTGGACAGATTCACATTAGATTTTTTCAAGACAACTAGGAAGTGGTTAAAGAGGATGTCTTGAAATTTTTTGAGGAATTTTATAGGAATGGAGAGGTGTGGAAGAGCATGAATTCTACTTTCAATGCTTCAATTCCTGACAAAGGATGGGTATAGAAGAGTGAAGGATTTTAGGCCTAACTGCTTGGTGACTAGTATTTATAAGTTGCTGAGAAAGGTTTTGTCGAAAAGGATTAGAGAGGTGCTGGGGAACATGGTGTCTTTGGTCCAATTTTATTTCGTTAAAGATAGGAAAATCTTAGATGTGTTTTGGTAGCCAATGAGGTGGTCAAGGATGTGAAGAGGAGAAATAAAAAAGGGGTGGTCTTTAACCTAGATTTTGAAAATGTTTATGATATGGTAAACTGGGGTTTCCTTATGAAGGTGCTTAAAAGAAAGGATTTGTGATTCTTTGGTGTAAGTGGATAGGGGATAGTGCCTCAATTCTGCCAATATGTTAGTGAGCGTTAATGGTCGCCTAGGGAGTGGTTTGGGATTTCGAGGATATTGAGACAAGGGGATCCATTATCCCCTTTCTTTTTCACTTTGGTTGTGGATGTCTTTCGTAAATTGGTATCCCATGCTCAGGATCTAGGCGCTATTAGCGGTCTTTCTATGGGCAGAGAGAGGATGTGGAGGCGTCTTATCTTCAGTTCGCGGATGATACCATTTTTTCTCTTGAGAATGATGTGATATTTCGTAATATTCTAGTGTTGCTTAGAATTTTTGAAAAAATCTGTCTTAAAAATCAAATTTATCTAAGAGTGGTTTAGCTGGTGTCAATTTTGTAGTAGAGATTTTGAGACTTGTAGATCTTTAGTAGGTCATAAATCCCTTTTTTGGCCGTTGTCTTATCTTGGTCTTCCTCTTGTGGGTAAACCTTTGTTCGATGTTTTCTAGGATCCTGTGGTAGAGAGAGTGGGCAATAGATTGGAGGGATGGAAGAAGTCTTGTCTTTCATTAGGAGATAGAATTACGCTTATTAGTGCTTCCCTAGCCAACATTCCCTTTTATTTCCTATTGCTTTTCAAATTACCTTCTAGGGTGGCTAGGAAGGTGGAAAAAATTATGAGATTTTTTGTGGTATGGTACTGAGGAGAAAAGGAGGGATCACCTGGTTAGTTAGGAAGCTGTTTGGAGGCCCAAGTCTAAGGGGGGCGTGGGAGTTGGTAATGTGGCTTCTAAAAACATATCTTTAATTGGGGAATGGTTATGAATGTTCCCTTTAGAATCTAATTCCTCATGGCATAAAGTAATAGAGTGAATATTGCTTGCACAAGAATGGGTGCGATTCCAGAGGAAGTGACAATGCTACCATAAAGTCCTTGGAAATTCACGGGTAGCTTTTATTTTCTTTCCACTCGCTCATTTCAAAGTAGGGACTGGGGATAAAATTCGTTTTAGGCAGGATATTTGGGTTGGTGACTCTTCGCTGGAGTCATTGGTGCCGCGTTTGTTTTGTTTATATTTTCCTCTGTCTGTGAGGCTCCAATTTCAGCTTTTTATTTAATGAGGGGGCCTCTTTTCCTTGGAATTTCCATTTTTTTAGGAGTCAACGAAAGAGAGGTTGACGAGTCAACTTGTTTTCCGAGTGCGTTAGATTCTTTTTCTTGCCAAATTTGCTGGGGGACACAAGGCTTTGGATTGGGGACACTTCGGGGTCTTTCTCTTCATAGTCTTTTTTCCTTAATCTTACTAAATCAACAAATCCTAGCCCTTTCTCGTTAAACAAATTTGTCTGGAAAGCAAAGGTTCCATTTAAAGTCCGTGCTTTCATTGGACTCTCATACTCAGTAAGTTCAATATGAATTATGTGTTGAGAGGCCAGGAAGCCCTATATAGCACTTTGTCCAAATATTTGCATGCTGTGCAGTGGCTCAAATGAGAATTCTAGCCATTTATTTCTTCATTGTAAGGTGGTAAGATACATGTGGAACAATCTGTTTTTGTTTTTTTGAAAGGATTGGGTGGCTCTGGAGCCTATCTTTGACTTTTTGAAGGTAAAACTTTTGGGGTCTTGGGAAGAATAAAACAGGGAGGAACTTTTGAGTCTGCACAGTATTCGCAGTGCTGTGGGTGCTATGGATTGAAAGGAATGCCAGATCCCAGAATTTTCAGAGAGAAGAAGATCCCTCCTTCCTTACTTCAGGAGAAAGTTATTTTTTACGCTTCTTTTTTGGCACATTCTTCTGTATTTTTTGAAGGTATTTCGCTGTTTGATATCCAAAAAGATCGGAAGGCAGCTTTAATGTTACTATGTTCATCATCTGTTAGTTCTCTGTTTAACTGAGAGGATTTCTTATACTACGTTCACTGTGATTTTTCTCTTCATTAATAGATTCATTTTTGTTATAAAAACGAAAAAGTATTGCTAATCGGCAGTTCACAAATGCCCTGCAGTTCATTCGATCTGGTGAAAGCTGATGAGAGGGTCTGTTTTCCTTTGGCTGACTCAAAAACCAAAAACTCAGGCATGCTGAAATCTGGTGGTCATCCTGAGCTCCATAGATGGTTTTCTGGCATAGGGTGGTTTTCCAGCAACTTTGACTGGAGTGAACAGGCTGGAGCAGCGGCTATCTTCAGTTACTCCAGATTGTGCGAGAAATTCAGGGCAAGAATATTGGTTACAATCCCTATCAGGGATGGGCTCTGGGAGATGAAGGAAAATGGAAATGTATATAATGGGCTAACTCCAGATTGTGCAAGAGATTCAAGGCAAGAATATCAGTTACAATCCCTATCAAATTTTGAAAGTGATGGGCTCTGGAGATGAAGGAAAATGGAAATGTATATAATGGGCTAGAAGAAAAAATGTGGTTACCTTGTTTGGGAAAATATTTGGCTTTGTCATCCTTCTGTGTCTTTTCTAGAGGAATCTTGTGCTAATTTCTTGTGTGAGGGTTAGGATTTAAAAAAAATATATATTTTATTATTATTTTTTATGTTATTTTTTATGAAGATGTTAAAATCTCTTAAGGTGACCTTGAAAAGTTGGTAAAAGGAGGTCTATGGTGATTTTTGGATTAGGACGTTTAATATTTTAAAGGTGATTGAAGAAATTGATCATTTGGAAGATTTGGGAATTATCTGGGAGATTTGGTGCATGGACACTGCTTATTAAGTATGAATTTGAGGCTTTGCAGGTTAAAGGAGGAGATGAGTTGGAGATAAAAGTTTAGGTTTAAGTGGACTAATAAGGAGGGAGATTGTAATACTAGATTTTTTCACAGAATAACTAGTGGAAGATATAGGAGGGATGCGCTAAAAGAATGTGAATCCAACAGGGATGTTATTAGAAATCTGGAAGCAATTGTTAATAAGGATGAGAGGCCTTTTGAGTAAGAGGGGGCTAAGCAAATGGTGTTGAACATGGATAGGGAGAAGACTCCTGGGTCAACTCATGCTAATGGGGTTACTTGAAGAGCATGAATTTGGCATTTATCCCCTTCGTTTGAAGAAAAATAACTATGTTAAGGTTAGTGACTTCAATGCTATTAGTTTGATTGAGTGTCTACATGCTCATTGCTAAACTTTAGGGTAATAGCATTAAGGAGGTTATAGGAGGTACTGTTTCTAGTTCCTAACCAGCCTTTGTGGAGCAGATGGGCAGTGGTAATATATCCTAGATGTTTTTTCTTATGCCTAATGAGGTATGGTGGAAGTTGGTAGGAATAAGTAGAGCTTGATTTTAAGAGGGATTCTGAGAAGGCACGTGATATGGTTAGTTGGCTTTTTTGGATAAGGTCATAGATAGAAGGGTTTCAAATCCAAGTGGTGAGGTTCGATTGGGATTTGTCTTTCATTTGCCTCTTTTTCTATGATTATCAATGATGAACCCAAGACTTGGTTTTCAACTCCTAGGGATTTGAGGCAAGGGAGCCTTTTATCATTCTTTCTCTTTATTTTAGTTGTTGATTTGTTGAGTAGGCTAATTGAAAGGGCCATTTATAGGGGGTTTTGCACAGGGTATTGCTGTGGGTGGAGACTCTGTGATCTTTCATCTGCAGTTTGCTGATGACACTTGTTACACGTTCACTTTACCTAAAAGCTTAAGCTATTAGGTTGTGAGCCAACAATGTATTTCAAGCCTTAACACTTCCCCACATGTGCAGCCTGACAACACATGGAGAGATAAATAAATGATAAACAAAACCATTTTATAGGGAATGAGATATCCTTAACAACAAACAATAAATGCAGGCAGCAAGACACCTAGGACCTCATGGCAATGGCTCTGATACCATGCCATAAAGTTATGATGGAGGAGAAAAAAAAAAGAAAAGAAGATAAAAGAAGAGAAAAGAAGAGGAGAAGAAGAGAAAAGAGGAAAAACTGAGCAGCCGTTTCCTGGAGTTTACGTACAGCTCCAAGTCTGCCCTCTTATATATTATTAATAATATTTAAGTCTTAAGGACAAAAATACCCCCATTAATGCAACCTAAATTAAATAACATATTCTATTTTAACAAAACTATTTTCTTCTTGTCCAATGATAGGCCATATTTTTGTAATATTCTCACTATTTTACAGGTTTTTGAGTTAGTTACAAGGCTTGAGATTAATTTATGCAGTGTGGTCTAGTTGCTATTAATTTGAACTCGCATGAAACGGCTAGATATGCTGCTCTTGCGGATTGTGAGGTCTTGTAGTAGCATTTAGTTCAGTGTTTTAAAAGGCTTAAGGCTCGCTTTGAGGCTCACCTCGAGGCAAGGCATGCCTAAGATGCCTTGAGCTCAGTCTAAAATACCAAATTCCAAAAAGGCTAACACATTACACTAAGGCTTATGCATTACAAAATTCACTCCTTTTGTGCCTTTTTAGTTGAGACTTGCACATTTTGGGTGTGTTAATCTCAAGTTAGATTTGGCTAGAAAATTTTTTCTACATGTTTATATAAAAGGAATGCCATAAAGTGAGTTGATTTCTAAAATTCTTGAACCTTAACCTTTCCAAAATAATTGGAAGTTGCGTCTTGAATCTTGAAAATAAAGAATAATGTCACAATTATCTCTTGGCGTGATTTATTAATGAATTCAAGTTAGTATTTTTTGAATGGCCAACAACTTCTTTACAAATTATTATTTGATTTTTTTTTTTACATTTTATTTGTAATTTTCTTAAATTTTTCCTTTATGTTTAAAAATATATTTAAAAATAAAATTCATGAAAGACTTACTCCTTGCCTCTTAAGGGCTAACATGCCTTGCCTTACGTCTTCCCCTTTTTAAACAATGTTAACTTAGGATTTTCGTGAGGTGAGAAATCATGTTTAGAGAGATTTTGGGATCTGGTGGTTGCTAAATTGTCTAGGTGTCTTGATGGGTGGTAGGGGCACTTTTCTTTCGGAGGTTGCATTGCTGTAGTTTAAGGGTGTCTTTCTTCAATTCCACTGTATTTTTTATCCTTCTTTAAGATCTGGTGGGAGTTGCTACTATACTTGAGAGGATTATGATCTAGAGGTACCTTTTTTTTTTTTTTTTAATTCCACTGTATTTTTTTATCCTTTAAGATTCTAGTGGGAGTTGCTACTACACTTGAGAGGATTATGAGAGATTTCCTTTGGTTAGGGGTGGGTGAGAGGTGGGATCATCTTGTGAGTTGGAGTTGTTTATAGGTCTAAATATTTTGTTGGTGGTGGTGTTGGATTGCTTTGCTGGGTAAGTAGTCATGGAATTTTCCTCTGGAAACTGATCTCTTTGGCAGAGTTATTAAAAGTAAAGTTAATCTGCAAGAGGATCGTGGGATGATAATATTGCAGCTGGAGTCTCATATAAAAGTCCATGGAACTTCATTGTGCTGGTAAATAGTTTCTTCTTTCCTTATACCAAATATAAATTGGGGGGATGGTCATAAGGTTTTCTTTTAGAATGATATTTGGCTTGGGGAAATCTATTTTTCAGTTGCCTTCCCTTTCATTTTTCATCTTTGCGCCTCGAGGCATTGACTTTTCTTTTCTCATTACTAACAGTACTTTTGTTTATCGGGATTTTCCATTTTGTAGGAATTGTATGAGAGGGAAACATAGGAATTTTGCTTGCTCCTGAGTTTAGTGGATTCCTATCACTATTCTCATTGTGGGGATGCTAGGACTTGGTGTTTCCCTACTTCTGGGATTTTTTCTTGTAAATCTTTGTGTTCTCATCTACATCAGGCTTCTCATTCATTTTCTCCGTCTAATCAAGTGTGGAAAGCTAACACTCCTTCAAAGGTTGAACATTTGTGTCAACAGCCATTCTTAATTAACACCAATAATCTGTTTCTCCTGATGTATGTGTTATGTGTTACTCTTGTACTGATGATTGTGCTGATTCATTTGTTCACGACTCTGTTGCTTGGTGCTTATGGGACAAACTTTGTTTTGGGAGAGTGTTGGGACTTGTCCTCATTCTTTTGAGGCTATTTTATTGATATGTTTTGGGAGGCAAAACAATGCAAGGATTTTGTGACAGGTGCAGTATTTGGCATATGAGCTGCTGTTATATGGGTACTTTGGCTGGAGAGATTTTTGGATTTTAAGAGATTGTGTTTCATCTCTTGCTTTAATATGGAACATAATTGGTTTTTTACAGTTCTATGTGGGTTTTCTCTAAGGTGTTTTGGCAGTACAACTTTTTCGGATATCTAACATGATTGGTTGGCTTTATTAGTTTAATTTTGTGTTCTTGTTGAATTAGTTTTCATTTTTTATTTTATTTTTCTTCCATTATTATTTGGAGAATTTCTCATCCTCCTTGTAATAAATTTTTTTTTTTTCTGTAAAAAAAAAAAAAAAAATAGAAATTTGACTTTCAAATTTCCCAGATCTATAACTTTGCCTTGAAGTCATTGTGATGGAGTTGAATAGATTTGTCTCTGGTCATTGGAGAGGATTACAAAATGTTGCTTCAAACAAAATATGTTGGAAAGGCCTTTTGTTATGCAAAACGACTATTACTAAGAGGCCTAGATAACTAGAAAACAGTTCACCAAAATTGAGCTCTATTTAAGTAATATGAAGCTGTTTTGTGCAAGAATATAGTCCATTTCTCTGATTCACATTTTATTCAGTGACATCAATGTCTTTTTCTTAAATTAATAATTTCCAGTGCTTATTTTCTCCATGATTGTCTGCATGTTATTGCCTTTGTATTAAATGAATCATTTTCAGTGCTCATGTCGTCCATTTTTGTGTATTACTACAGCCTATGTTTGAACTGTTTACGGAATTCACCTTAGTTAAGAATTATTTATTCAGTTTCCATCTCTTTTAGGTGCTCAAACTGCCTGGGACTTGCTGCATGAGGAGTATTTTACACACATTACTACATCTTGTGCTGAACTGGATAACATCCTTGGTGGGGGAGTAAATTGCAAAGAAGTTACTGAAATTGGTTAGTTTCTTTTTCTCTTTCTAGATAATTTGATATGAAAATTATACATCCTAATTCAATTTGCAGAATTTGTTCATTCATAAACAGTCAACAAATCTTATTGTTGGTAAAGGGAGATGATCTTTTGTCTACTATTTTAGGTGGCATTCCAGGCATTGGTAAAACACAACTGGGGTATGCGTGTTCTTAACTTCAATTATCTGTTAATTTGGTTTTTGCTTTTGGTGTTAAAGAAATAATTGGATTTACAGGATTCAGCTTGCAGTCAATGTTCAAATTCCACATGATTATGGTGGCCTAGGAGGAAAGTCAATTTATGTTGGTAACCAGTGTAATTTTATGACTGTTAATTTTGCACTCTTGATGCTGTTCTTTCATTTGACTTTTAAGCTTAAAACCACCTGTTGATGGGTGTTTAGATACGGAAGGAAGCTTTATGGTGGAGCGTGCTCTACAAATTGCTGAAGCATGCATGGAGGACATGTCGAAAAATAAAGGCCTTCAAAGGAAGGATTTTCAGGCTTGCCAAGTTGAAATGCAGCCCAAAGATTTCCTAGAAAACATATTCTGTTTTCGCGTCTGCAGCTACACGGAACAAATTGCCCTAATAAATTACCTAGACAAGTTCATCTCAGAGCATAAAGATGTGGGTATAGTTATATCTATATGTTAGTGTGGACCTATATGTGACAAGAGTACTGGTCAATAATTTGTATTCTTTTCTTTTTCATGAGAGGCCAATCTTTTAGATGGTTTTTGTTTTGAATTTACTCAACGATCTTAGAGATAAAACTGTCCTAGCTGAAAAAGGAAGCATCTTCTATTCAAGGCACCAGCAACGTTTTTGAGTTTTCTGAATCACAGCTTTTGGATACCAAAAGTACCATTGTTTCAAGCAGAGATAAGACCAGCTGTTTTAAAGTTGTAGAGCCATATTTATTTTATTCAAAAATACATTTATGTTGGGACTTGTCTTCAAATTTTCCGCCTTTCATCTTTGGGGACCAACAGTAACTGAAGCTTCTCAGCAGCAAGTATATCTTTTTCTTGCGCTGTTCCTGACTGACCTTCATTTGAAGCATGTCATTTGTGTGACCTAAAGCTGTCTGTGCACTGTAACTGTAACTAATATAATTTACCATGGGTGGTAATATCTATTGCCAGGTCAAGGTTGTTATTGTTGATAGTGTTACTTTCCACTTCAGACAAGATTTTGATGACTTGGCTCTCAGGACTCGAGTACTGAGTGGAATGGCCTTGAAGTTTATGAAACTTGCAAAGAAGTATAGTTTGGCGGTAAGGATTAAAATTTTCTTCATGTAAGCTTTTGGAACTTGTGAATTTACTTTTAAATCTAGTTGATGCTAGACCCAGTTTATGACGGATGAGGATGCCAGTCCCAGTATTCAATTTGCTACTTTGTGAATTTATGACAAATAAATAGAGCATCGTTGGAATGATTGCATTGAAATTTTGAAATTGGGAGAGTAGTGTGTAGTTTTTTTTTTTTAATTATTTGCTGAATTAAAAAAAAAAAAAAAAGTTATTTGCTGACGTTCTTGTAATTCCAGTACTTCTGTGTTGAAAGTGGAATTATTATGAGATATGACATAGTTTATTACATTTAATTCTTTGTGGGACTGAATAGGACTGAAGGATGAGAATATACATTGATTGGTTATTTTCTCTTGAACCTCTGTTTCTCTGACATGGTTAAATTCATAATCAGCCAGGTCCGATCCTACCAACTGTTTTTATAAAAAATTAGCTTACATCAGTAGCTCCCCTGCAACAAAGTGAAAAACTAGAGCAAAATTTGTAGCTTAGCAGTTGAGCATAATGTTCTTCTATTAGTCCTTTTTGTTCTGAAATTCTCTGGTTTTTGCCTTTTGTAGGTTGTCCTGTTGAATCAGGTGACCACTAAGTATTCAGAAGGTTCATTCCAATTAACTCTTGCCCTAGGTAACCTTCCGAATCCAAATCAGCTATTGCCTCCTGCTTTAATTGCTATTTTGCATGGTGAATGTTATCCTTGGCACACTTGCATGGTTTTATTGAAGTTTGGGATGTATTGCTGAGCAGGTGATAGTTGGTCGCATGCCTGCACAAACCGGATCATTTTGTACTGGAATGGTAACGAACGATGTGCATATATTGACAAGTCTCCATCTCTGGGATCGGCATCAGCTGCATATTCTGTGACCAGTAAAGGGATAAGGAGTTCTGCTTCAAACTCTAAGCGAATCAGAATGATGTAAGAGACCCAGTATGGACTGGAAGTTAATCTTTTCAGGTTGGCTCAAAGAATGAGATTGCAAGCTTTGGAACTCATTCTAAGTTTCTCAACAAGAATTTGTTTCTTAAAGAGGAAGAGAACCAATCTGCATGGTCTGCTGTCTTGTCACAGTTTCTGCTCAACCTTGAGATAGGTCTCCTCATGACTTTCTAGTTTACTTTCTTTTATTTTCTGGCTGCTTGTTCATTTAATCTTGTTGTGGAGCCAACGCGGCACTGGCAGTAGTCATAAGCAAGTTGAGTACCAATGGGTTTTTACGTATTTAGTCAAAAAATCAGGCTCATACAATTGCAGTGGTGTGTTAAATCTTTCATTAAGGCGGCCTGGTAAAATGAATTCTCCCCTCTTTTCAGAGTATAAAATATTTCTGGGGATAAAATATTTAAGAGGCAGGTCAAATATGTCATTTAAGATGTTTGGAATGGATCAAACGTGTATTTATTTTTTTTAAATTGGTCTTGGTAGCACATATTTTTAGAATATTCCAGGTATTGAAAGCTAACACATCCAAAGATAAGAGTTTCTTTCATTTTATTGTAATTTGTATTTGTAGTGTTCTATTTTAATATATGCATCGACCACTTGGGGGGATTGATTTTCCTTTTTTAACGTTGAATTTTGCAGGTACTATATTTTTTTAATTTATATAAAAAAATTATTGATGCTGTTTGGTGAAGACCTATGTTGTAATTAAATAGTGAAGAAGGGTGGGTGGTGGATTGACCAACTACTACCGAACCATCCCCCCGCCCACCAACTACTTCCACGGCACCTTGATTTCCTGTTCTTAACTTTGAGGATAGTTATATATATTATTTAACTAAAAAAGTGTTGAAAATTATAAGTGTTATTTGATTATATTTTAACACTTAAAATATTTTAAATTACAATATATATGTTTTCTATTGAAAATAATGTAAGATTATTATTTTTAATTGATAATAATATTGTTATTAATGTCGATTTATAACATATTACTATCATATTAAATTATGATAAAAATAATATTATTAATTAAATTTAAAATTTTAATTTGTGTAATGTTAATTTAAATCAATAAATAATTCTTGTTTAATCCATAATTGAAGAGCTAACTGTAGAAGCATTCCAAACAAAACTAGTTTGGGAAAGAATTAAATTAAAAAAAAAAAAAAAAAAAAACACTGCCATAAAGTGTCAATGTTTAGGGAGGTTTGGCTCGTTGAAGCTTGCTATATTAAGGCCACCATTTGAAAATTACTTGGAACTCCATATTTAACTTGGAGGGAGGGGTGTAAGCATATTATTTTCTGTCTTGGGCATTCAGTTAATTTTACACAACAATACTACTAGTTTAGTGGTAAATGACCTACTACCAGTTTATCTCTTACCCTCTTTCTCTCTTGATTTCTTTTGTCTTTGGTCTATCCCTTCCATTTCACTTTTCTCTCGTTTAATTTTTGTTTGTTCAACTCCCTCCTTATACGAATTTCTACGATTCCTATAATTATAATTTCTTGTTTCACAGGATCCTAGAGAAATGGTGCACTCCTTACACCTCTAATTGGAGTAGGCATAAGGAGTCCGTCGTCATCTAGAATTACCATCTTCATCACCATCTCCCCACATCCATCTTATTAAAAGGTGTTTGACATCTAAGTTTTTGAAACATGCCCATTAATTTTATTTTATTTTTTATTAAAAACTCCCAAATTTATTGAAAATGAAACTTAATGACGCAATGCTAGAAGAGATGCATGATATACACAATAGTATTGTTCCAACCTAAAGTTAGGAGTTGGAGTATGTGCATATGTAGCTATATAGTGAGCAGTGTGTTGAAATCTCTACAAGAAAACATAATATATATATATATATATATATATATATATATATATGTATATATTCGATAAACAAAATATGCCTTGGATTATCATATGACAATCCCATATTGAGTTGCATCCTCTAAATTTGTTGAGGATCACACAACTCATTCCACCAAGGCTTCCCAAATATAACTGCATTGAACCCCATGATTGTAGATATTTCATTCATTCTAAGAGGAATCAAATTTCATATTTGATATTTTAACTAGGTCCGGCAGATCGACCCCATCATGTACTAAATGACTCGGTCGACCGAACCTGCTACGTGAGGCACATTCTGAAAAGCCTCGGTCAATCGAAGCATTTTGCACTTGAAATGTCAGCCAACCGAAGGTCATTGGGCAATCGGTCCATATAACTTAAAGTGACCCCGATCAACCAAACCTACGTAGGTTTGGTTTTCGCTTTTTAGTCAGCCAATCAACTATGTCCTCGGCAGACCGAACCTTCAAAATGATTTGAATTTTTACTAAGTAGTCAGCTAACCGGCCATAGGCTCAGTCAACTGACCCTACGAGGTATGTTTTAAGTTTGGTCGGCTCGGCCAACCAGTGTCTCCACCAGGCGACCGAATCTCTCGTGTTGCAGTTGTTTTTAAGTGCTAAACATGTTTAAATTTGCAATTAACCTTTTTCAAAATGTCGGCCGTGTCCCTAACGGTAACATTTTTGGGGGATTTTATATATACCCCATTCATTAACTAGATTAGCAACTTGATTACCAAATATTTTTTTTCTCTCAAATTTTTGTGCTCTTCTTGGAAGTTTTACTCACAAAAAAAGCCTAGATTGTTTCTCTCTTTTACATTTTTACTTGCATACTCCTTTAGAAAGAGAGCATTTTTTTTTTCACCTCCTACATTTGCACTCTGATTGTATCTTGAAGTTAGGTTGAGTGTATTTCATTGTGAAGATTACATTGTATGCCACAAAGCCTAAACTCTCTCATACTTGCATTACTTAATATTGATTTTTGAGAGTTAGTTAAAAGTTTTTCCCATTGTATTTCTCTTATAAATATTATTTGGCATAAACTCTTCCTTGCTAGTGAATCTTTGCATCCATATTGCAAGATTTGAAAGCTTGCATATTGTTTTTGATAAATATTTTTGGCAAACTTGAAAACCCTAATATCTCCTTTGCTTCGTATTTGAAGAACACATTTTGAGATATTTGCATAGGGTCTTAAAGATCTTTTGATAATACACTTAGTAATATATATTATCTTGCATCAAAGATCTCACTCTCTCACATATATTTTTTAGAGTTGACATATAGCTTAACAAAATCTCACTTGAACTTAATATCTCATCATAATTGAGTGTATTGTTCTTATTGTTGTACATCATCTGCTTGTTTAGAAGCATCTCTTTTGTACACAAAATAATAACTGTTGTATTCCTGACATGTGGTCGGAAAAGGATTGCACTGGCCTGTAACGTGCACCGGATGGTTTAGACCCGGTTAAGAAAACCAGGAGCACCTTTCTAAGGTGTGGTTGTAAAGGTTGGAGTGAGCCCTGTGAAACTGACCTGGGGTTTCCCTCGCCCAGTAACTCAATAAACCTCAACGACGGCCACGACACGCCCATCCTTCTGGGTTTCCTGAAAATCATTTAATGTTCGGGGGTCAGACACTTCTTAGTAAGGGAAAACAAACTAAGTTCAGTTGTGTGGCAACATGAATACTTAATGATATTATAGATATACAGTACACACTTCATACCAGAAAGCATTTATCATTTAATAATTGCAAAAACGTATACTTTCATATTTATCATACATCATACTAATCATAACTGTTTGGTATAGCTAATAATACTGAAAACATACCCAGGATGAATAGCTGGCCGACCACCACCGAGTCAAAGTTGTCTATAAGTACGATGGGCCCGCCACACCCTAGTCCGGACTTCCAGGTAAACGTCTACACTCTACACTGAAAGCCACATCGACTATCCATCTCCCACCCCCTCGCAGGGTAGTTAGCACCAATCTGATCGTAGATATTTTATCTATAAGCTACGGTACTGTGTTCCTAAACTGAACTAAACTAACATCTGGGTTCTGATAACATATAATACATGATAATATAGCGTTTAACATAAATTGATTGATAGCATTTTCTATAATTTCATGAATACGGCCTCGTGTCGAACATTTCATAAATACAGCCTTGCGCTGAAATCATATGTAAAACACGGCCTCACGTCGGCTATCAATCACAGCCTTGCGCCGAATATCTCATACATATCATTCTGAATAATAAATCAATTATCATGTATTTTCAACATCATTTTGTACTGTAATAATTCATATTCCTGAAAACATGCTTCATTCATAACATAGTCATATCATAATCCTTCTCACGTAAAGTAATATTCATGCCACACATTTGCTGTATAAAACCATACATTGTATTCTAAAATCATAATTTCTGACATCTCATACATACATACATATACATTTCAACATAATAGCAGTATTTTCCCAAATGTGCATTTCCTTCGCAATATACAGATATAATACATGCTTTCTTGAAAATTAATTTACTGATAAATAATAATAATTTGCGTGAAAAATAACTGCTTTAGTTTATTCCTTTACCTGACACTAAAAGAAACCCCCCTAAAATTTCTGGTCCTGCACTCACAGGATTCCCCGTTCAACTCCCTGAAAGCAATAACTCGCAGAACTAAACTTCGATATTTTCGCGTGAATATCATTTCCTATAACTACAGTAAAACCAAATTTGGCATAAAAAGCCTTACCTCAACTCAAGGATGAATTTCAACTTGCTTCCACCAATGATCCGCTCTGGCAGATTTGGAGAGAACTTCCCCAGGAGCATCATGGTTGCCTCAAATCGTCGATCCGGCGAACGACGGAGCCGAAATCTAAGAGGGAAGGGAGAGAAACCGAAGGGAGAGAGAGAGAGAGAGAGTGTGAGATTTTTCTTAATTTACTGTGATTAAATCTGGGTTTTTGCTATTTATAGGGTCAGATTCGTCAACGAGACACGTCACCTCATCGATGAGTCCTGTAGAAAGTTCGTCGATGAACCTACAACTTCGTCGACGAATTTCAGATTTTCCCAAAATCCTCTCTTGGTATCTTCTCGTCGAAGAAACTTGTCTTCATGAACGAAGCCCTCTTAGACCCTCGTCAACGAATCCCCTGTGTTCGTCGACGAGGACCTGATAATTTCCCTCAGTTATTACTCCTGAAATGCAATGTCGTCGACGAAGTCTACTGCCTCCTTTTGTTTCTATTTCCATTTTTCTTTCTCTCTATTTAAATACCATTATTATTATTATTCGGGTCATTACATGATTCCTCCATAGAACTTTTACCAAAGGAATCTTCTTATTACACAGTTCCTCTTCCTTTCTGTCCAGAATCTGCACTGGTACCTCCTTATAAGCTAGTGAATCACTGGGTTCTAACTCACCATAGCTGATAATATGAGAAGGATCTAGGACATATTTCCTCAACATAGATACGTGGAATACGTCGTGCATCCTGGATAGTGTAGGTGGCAAAGCTAGCCTATAGGCCACTGACCCCACTTTCTCAAATGGACTGATAAACTTAGGGCTAAGTTTACCCTTCCTACCAAACCTCATAACCCCTTTTAACGGAGTTATCTTCAAAAATACATGATCACCCGCATCGAACTCCAAATTCCTGCGGCGACTGTCGACATAAGTCTTCTGTCGGCTCTGAGCTACACTGATTCTATCCCTGATAAGCCAAACTTTATCGTACGCTTGTTGTACTAGATCTGGTCCCACAACTCACCGCTCACCTATCTCATCCCAATATAATAGGGAACGACATTTTCTACCATATAGAGCCTCAAATGGTGCCATGCCGATGCTGAACTGATAACTGTTATTATATGCAAACTCTACCAGCGACATGAATTGGGTCCATCTACCCCCAAAATCTAACACACATGCTCGAAGCATATCTTCTAATATCTATATCGTCCTCTCAGTCTACCCATCTAACTGAGGATGGAATGTTGTGCTAAACAATAGCTGAGACCCTAGAGCTTCCTGCAAGCTTCTCTAGAACCGTAACGTAAAATGCGGGTCTCAATCTAACACTATGGACACAGGCACTTCGTGAGAATGAACTATCTCCTGGTCGCAAATTTCTGCCAAACGGCTGAGGAAATAGCTGATCTGGATAGGGAGGAAATGGGCGATTTTAGTCAACCAATCTACTATCACCCAAATCGCATTGTAGCCATGCAATGTCGACGGCAGCCCTGAGACAAAATCCATGGAAATATGATCTCACTTCCACTTTGGGATAAATAACGGCTGCAACTGACCCGCTAGCCTCTGGTGCTTAGCTTTTACCTGCTGGCATGTCAGGCACTGGGCTACACACTCTGCAATATCTCTCTTCATACCACTCCACCAATAAAACTCTCGCAAATCCCTATACATTTTCGTACTGCCAAGATGAACCGTATACAAAGATCTGTGAGCCTCCTCCAAAATAGTCTTCCTAATGTCAGTATCGGAAGGAACGCATAATATGGAACAGAACCACAAAGCTCCGTAGTCTGCAATATTGAATTCCTCCCCCTAACCACTCAGCACTTTGTCCATCACCTCTACTAATTCTGGGTCTTCTTTTTGGGTAGCTTTAATTCTTTCCTATAGATTAAGCTGTACCACTAGGCTGGCGATACATAATGGAGGATTACTCTCTATCAACTCAATGTCGAGTTTCTCCAGATCCATCATGATCGGACGCTGGATCTCCATGGCCGTCAACGTTGATTTCCTAGACTTCCTACTCAATGCATCAGCTAACACATTTGCTTTCCCTGGGTGGTAACTGATGGTACAATCAAAATCTTTAATTAACTCTAACCACCTTCTTTGTCTCATATTCAATTCATTCTGGGTGAAGAAATACTTCAAACTCTTATGGTCAGAGAAAATCTCTGCACTGCTCGCCGTACAGATAATGCCTCCAAATTTTCAATGTGTGTACCACTACAACCAATTCAAGATCATGGGTAGGGTAGTTCTTTTTGTATTCTTTCAACTGTCTGGAAGCATACGCCACTACTCTGCCATGCCGCATCAATACATGACTAAGTCCCTTCAAATACGCATCACTATAGATGGTATAACCCTCACCCCCTGATGGGATGATCAATATTGATGCTGTGACTAGCCTCTGCTTCAATTCCTGAAAACTCTACTCACAGCTGTCGTCCCATTCAAATCTGGCATTCGTCCTAGTCAATTGTGTCAAAGGCTCTGATAGAGCTGAGAACCCCTCAACAAAACGACGGTAATATCCAACTAACCCCAAGAAACTCCTGATCTCCTAGACGTTCCTCGGTCTAGCCCAATTCATTACCGCCTCGATCTTACTAGGATCCACGAAAATTCTGTCTCCTGAGATAACATGCCCCAAAAACACAACTTTCTCGAGTCAGAAGTCACATTTACTGAACTTTGCATACAACTTCTTCTCCCTGAGCATTTGCAAAACCTGCCTCAAATGTATTTTGTGCTCCTCATAGCTCCTCGAATAGACCAGCACATCATCAATAAAAACAACCACAAACTGATCTAAATACGGATGAAAGATCCTATTCATCAAATCCATAAATATCGTAGGAGCATTCGTCAGACCAAATAGCATAACAAGGAACTTATAATGCCCACACCTAGTCCTGAAAGCCGTTTTCGATACATCTTCTGCTCTTACCTTTACTTGATGGTAGCCTGATTTGAGGTCGATCTTAGAATACACCCGTGTACTCTAGAGCTAATCAAACAAATCATCTATACGGGGCAGAGGATACTTGTTCTTGATGGTCACTTTATTAATATCCTTGTAATCTATGCACATCCTCATAGACCCGTCCGTCTTCTTCATGAACAGCATTGGAGTTCCCCATGGAGATACACTAGGTCATATGAAGCCCTTATCAAGCAAATCCTGCAACTGATCTTTCAGTTCTGCCAACTCTGCTGGCGCCATTTGGTACTGTGCTTTAGAGATCGGTGTTGTACCTGGAAGTAGATCAATAGGAAAATCTACCTCACGATCAGGTGGCAAACTCGGTAATTCATCTAGAAACACATCGGTAAACTCCTTTACTACTGGCGTACTGGTGAGCTTCATTTCATTCCTTGTTGTTTCATTCATGAAAGCCACGAATCCCTGACAACCACTCAAGAGCAGTCTCCTTGCTTGAACAGCTAAAACCATACGAGGTAGAGATTGCACTCGTGACCCTATAAATTTGAATATTGGTCTCCCTGGCGGTCTAAAGATTACTTCTCTCGCATGGCAGTCTATACTGGCAAAATTAGATACTAGTCAATCCATGCTGAAAATAATATCAAACCTATGCATGTCTAGCACTACCAAATTGGCAAATAGAATCCTCCCTTGAACATCAACTGGACAACCACGAAGCACCCTACTTCATCTCACTGCTGACCCAGTTGGTGTAGTTACTAATAACTCAACATCTAGTGTTTATGTTTCGGCCCCACATAATTTAACACATTTCATAGATGCAAACGAGTGCGTGGCTCCTGAGTCAAAAAGTGCAATAACTTTAAATGAAAGTATATTAACCGTACCTGTCACCATGTCGCCGGCTGTCTCAGCATCACTTGGAGTCAAAACAAAAACCCTGGCTGGGGCCATATTCCGCTGATGGCCTTCACGTGGCGCTTGGTAGCCTCCTCGAGTAGGTCTAGGAGCAGGAGCAGCACCAATCTGAGCCTGACACACCCTCATCATATGTCCTGACTCCCCACACTGGTAGCAGATACCTCGTCCGGCACGACACTCCCCTAGGTGTCTCTGCCTACAAGAAGGGCAAGCTGGAGATGGCTGCGCACCCTGAAAACCGCAATTCCCGGTCTCTTTTCTCTTGTCTCTATAATAGCCACCTCTCTTCCATGAACCATGATCGACTCCCTTCTGGGAATCAGAAGGTGCAAATCTCTTCTTCTGCCTCTGCTCCTCAGCCTCCAATCGTTCCCCAACCTCTGCTATAGTGGCCATATCCACCAATTCAGTAAAATCCTGTAACTTCAATATGGACACCTGCTTATGTATTTCTCTCCTCAGACCTCTCTCAAACTGTCATACCTTCTTTGCTTCATCTAGTATGATGTACAGGGTGAAACGAGATAATTCGATGAACCTCGCCGCGTACTGCTGTACGGTCTGCTGTCCCTGCTTCAGATTCAAGAACTCTTCAATCTTCGCTTCCCTAGACAAGGTTGGAAAATACCCGTCAAAGAATATCTCCTTAAACCGCTCCTATGTCATCTCCACAGGTACTGTCCTCTGCTGCTCTAAAAGTTTCGCCGACCACCATCTCTCGGCCTCCCCAGTCAATCTGTAGGTAGCAAATAGCACCCTTTGCTCCTCTGAACACAACAGCACTGCAAATATTTTCTCCATCTCCTGCACCCAGTTTTCAGCAACTGCAGGATTTGTTCCCCCTGAGAAAGCCGTAGGATTCATCTTAATGAATTTCTCGATCGAGCTACCATGGCCTACCGATGGACCCCCCCTTGTTCCCTCGAGCTCCTGGCCATTTCAGCCATAACTTGTTGTGCCATGCTACGTAAGACTGCATCCGAATCACCACCTGCAGCGCCTGAGGGTCCAGCACCCTCATTCCCACTGGCGTGGGCACTACTGCCATCAGGGTCCATCTTGAAAAACAAATACCTTAACTCAGAACCCCTTCACTATACATATCACCCAACCAATATAGTATTTATTCCTAATTAATTCATTTCTCTTAATTTTAATTTAAGGTTCAATTTTGCAACCTAGATACCCAACCCGATGATTGTTTACCATGACTTTCCTGAAATCGTCACCCTAGGAAAATCACACAAACCACCACGGAATTCTTGCATCTAGACTACAAAACCAGACCTCAAATCCCCTTATCATATACTCTGGTATTATTACTGCTGCACTCTAGAGTCTACAAAACCTAGTATCCTAGGCTCTGATACCAAACTATAATGACCCCCTTTCCAATCATATAATAAAACATAATAAATAAAATGGTCAACCCGAACCCGTGGGTAGCGGGTACATCTGTTATACACAATGGAACCTAGGCAGCAGTAAATGTAAAACATCATCATCTTAAACACAATAGATATAATATCAGAGTTAACTATAATCCCATAATACTGTGTTTATATACAATCTCCAAAAATGCCAAAATAAACCTAGGATCTTACAACAAAAATCTCCTAATCCTAGATCAGAACTTATCCTTCTAGCAGGGAAGTTCAACTCACTCAGCAGGGGCCCTGACCTGCCAGTCTCTTTGGGTTTTTGGAAAATCATTTAATGTTCGGGGTGAGATATTTCTTAATAAGGGAAAATAAACTAAATACAGCTGTGTGGCAACATGAATATTTAATGATAATATAAATATACAGTACAATCTTCATACTAGAAAACATTCATCATTTAATAACTACAAAAACGTATACTTTCATATTTCTAATAAATCATACTAATCATAACTATCTGGTATAGCTAATAATACTGTAAAAACATACTCAGGATGAATAGCTAGCTGATGTCATGTATTACCCTCCATGACGGGTTGTACAACTCGAAGGCGGGACTCGACAATGGTTGGTCGACAACTGCCGAGTCAAAAATGTCTGTAAGTACGATGGGCCTGCCACATCCTATTCCAAATTGTCAGGTGGATGTCTACAACTCTACACAGAAAGCCACATCGACTATCCATCTCCCACCCCCTCGTGGGGTGGTTAGCACCAATTTGATCATAGATATCTGATCTATAAGCTATGCTACTGTGCTCCTGAACTGAACTAAACTAACATTCAGGTTCTGATGTCATATAATACATGATAATATAGCGTTTAACATAAATGAATTGATAACATTTTTTATAATTTTATAAATACAACCTCGCGTCAAAATCACACATAAAACATGGCCTCGTGCTAGCTATCAATCATGACCTTACGCCGAATACCTCATACATATCATTTTGAATAATAAATCAATTATCATGTATTTTCAACATCATTTTGTACTGTATTATTTCATATTCCTGAAAACATGCTTTACTCATAAAATTTTCATAACATAATACTTTTCATAAGAAATAATATTCATGCCACACATAACTGAGTAAATTCGTACATTTCATTCTAAAATTACATTTCCTGTATAACAGCAGTATTTTCCCAAATGTGCATTTTTTCAGTAATATTCAAATATAATACATGCTTTCCTGAAAATTAATTTACTGATAAATAATAATAATAATAATAATAATAATAATAATAATAATAATAATAATAATAATAATAATAATAATAATACACGTAGAAAATAACTGTTTTAGTTTATTCCCTTACCTGACATTGAAAGAAATCCCCTAAAATTGGTCCTGCACTCGTAGGGTTCCCCATTCAACTCCCTGAAAACAATAACTTGCAGAACTAAACTTCGGTATTTATTCGAGTATATCATTTCCTTCAACTGTGGAAAGACCAAATTCAGAATAAAATGCCTTACCACAACTCAGGGATGAATTTTAACTTGCTTCCACCAATGATCCGCTCCAGTAGATTTGGAGATAACTTCCCTAGGAGCGTCGTGGTGGCCTCAGATCGTTGATCCAAAAAATGACGGAGCCAAAATCGAAGAGAGAGGAGAGAGAAACCAAAGGGAGAGAGAGAGAGAGAGAGAGAGAGAGTGAGTGATTTGTTTTAATTTTCTACGTTTAAATTTGGGTTTTAGCTATTTATAGGGCTGGATTCGTTGATGAGACACGTCACCTCATTGATGAGTCCTGAAGAAAGTTTGTCGATGAACCTACACCTTCGTTGACGGATTTCAGATTTCCCCAAAATCCTCCCTCGGTATCTTGTTGTCGATGAAACTTGTCTTCATCGACGAGGCTCTCTTGTACCCTCCTTGACGAAGTTTGTTGCCTCCTTTTGTTTCTGTTTCCATTTCCCTTCCTCTCTATTTAAATACCATTATTATTATTCGGTTCATTACATTGCCTATCCTCGAGAACTCTCGCTTATAAATGTTTATGTGTGTTTGTGTGTGAGTACGGTCTGCATGTGTTTTCTCAGTTGATGTTGATTAACAAACAACTATATTTTGTGTACACTAAAATTGATTTGCCACACACTGGTATAATTTATTCCTTCCTTACTAAGAAGTGTCTTACCCCAGCAAATTATTAACTTTTCAAGTCCCTCGGGTGATTGAGCTTAGCAAGCTTCCGGGTAGGGTTAGTTTTTGTGACTACGAGTAGTTGTAGGAACTGAAATATGTAAAGTTATGTTTAATTTCTAATTATGTAATATGGGGTGAATGGATACACTTTTTGTATGTACAACATAGAAATCTGGTATTTTATTTGAGTTAGTTTAATTATTTTCTGCTGCATGTATGGTATTTATGGTATCAGAGACAGATAAATGGTCACATAACACTCCGGGCCCCACTTGCCAAGTTCGGGGTGTTACACAGTCGACTGGACTCATTGAGGTCAGTCACCTAGACTTTGAAATTCAACGTAATATCAAAGTCAGAATGGGGTCAGTCGCCTGGACTCACAGGGGTTAGTCGACCGGGCCTATTCTGTTTCCCATTTTTTAATTCATCATAAATGTCAGCCGTCTGACCTAACAAGGGTCGGTCGACTGGGCAATAAAAGCAATCCTTTTTTTTTTTTTTAAATAAAAAACTTGTTTCCAAAAACTCTTGCCAATTTGTTTTGAGACTTTTTAAAAATACTTTCTGGATTTCAAAATATGATCTCTAAGTCAATAATTAACCCTAATAAGCTTCAAAGCATTCATATTGACATTTAATTGAAGTACTTACACAAGACGTCCTTAAGACTTTAAAACTTTCTAAACTTGAAGTCTTCATGTATGTCTTGCTCTCATTCTTGAGCTTCTTCCTTCAATTGACATTTTATTTATCATGAGCCATGTCTCTAAGCATATGTAATCTTCTTTAAACACTTAGTTTGATTTTTTAGGAACTTGATCTTTTATAAGAACTTTTGAGCTTGATCTCTTCATGAAAGTTTTTGAGCCTTGAAACTTATCTTGGCAAAACATGTTAAGTTACTTTAGTTTGTTATCATCAAAATAAGATTCTAAACCTTGTTAGGCCAACAGAAAGCAACCTCATTTTCAACCTCAAGGGGTTGTCCCGTATTTTCTTGTAATGGGTTAGGAGCTAAACTACCTTCCAACCTCTCAATTCTTACAAGCGCATTGGTCAAGTCTTGGGTCAAGTCATGGATTTGATCTTGCAAGTCATCTAAGAGCGTATCACGGTCCATATCATTCATACAACCATAATGATTCTAGGCTCGAGTCACCATCAAAACACAACAAACACAAAGGAAAGGGGCTTACAGCCAAATGGTATTTCAGGGCAAAGGGGTTACGATTTTGAGGGGAATTTTTTTGGGGAGGCCAATTCGGCCAAGGGAAAATGGGACTTTGAGGGTTCGCCTAATCCTACCTAGGCTCTGCTACCAAGATGATATAGGATGGGTATGCTTGGCCTACTCCTACGATCAACCCTCAAGCAAGCATATACACGTGAACACTTTGATTCAAGAATTCAATCAACCAAATACAAACATCATAGATTATGCGACGATTCGACGATTCACATGTTGTAAGATTTTTTAAAAGTGTATGATTTTATCTAGAAATCAAGTCACAAGTATTCCTTTATCAAGGAATCAAGTTTTTATGTGGATAGATGTTATTTTCAAAATTCAAGAATGCAAGTTCTAATTTAATAACTTAATCTTCCAACGATTAATATTAGCAAGTGACAATATTGAAAACTAAGGATTCAAGTGGGCTCCTCTAATATGGTATTCTAGGCTTCAAGAAATGGTTCACACAATCAAGCAAGGATTCAAGAAAATTAACGAGTTTACACAAGAAAATCGTTGGATGATCTGATGTTGTTCAATACGAGCTTAGACCATGCCAGAAGTCCTTCAATGCAGCTTTGAAACACAAATATGAAAGTGGATATGGATGTGTAGAGAGAGGAGGTCGTGTGGGTGTTTAGAGGGGGAGTCCATGTGGGTATTTAGAGGGGAGGTTGTGTGGGTGAGAGAGGGAGGAGGGGGTGATGGTGATGTTGCATAGAGTCGTATCTCCCCACTTAATCTCTAGCAAGAATGGTGTAGCCTTACACTACACAATCACAAGATTGGACAAAGCTTCAAGCTCCAACAATAGAGTTTTCTTCAATATTCAATCATAAACTAATTAGAGTTCTTACAATGAGAAAGGATATAAAGACTAGCATGGGGGACAAAGCATTAAACACTCTTACAACTCTCATACAAGCATGAGAGGCAAAACATTAAACACTCTCACACTAAAGACAACCTAACACAATTAATACTTACTAAAAAACAAGGAATTCCAACTCATAGACACACAACTCAAGTTTAGTTGTCTTGCACTATTACAATTCAAATTTGAGACTTAAACATGTGCCAAAAAGGAGGCTAAAAATGTGTAGCCTATGGAACATAAAACTATGTGGGGCCCACAAACCGTGTGGGGCTCACATGGGTCTTGCGGCTTGATCTTGCTTCAACATCTTCACTTGGGTATTCATGCACCTAATAGTCTTTAAGAATAAATATCTAAGACTTCAAATCTTCAATCCATGAGTCCATAAAGTCTTGAAATAAAATGTCCAAGTCCAAATTAAAGTGTCCATGCAAAATATAAAATCCAACATTAAGTATCATCTTCAAGAATGCACTCACAAATAATAAAGTCTTCAAAAGTCTTCCATCAAAAGGTAGATAATCTTCAAGTAGTTCAATGTGTACCTACAAAACAATTATGAGTAATAGTGGACATCGGGAGGTCATCCATGTGTCACCATATTAGCAAAGGAGATAGTCAAAGCATGTTGATCTCCATCATATTGTATTATTATAATTATTATTTTATTATCATTTATTGTTGTCTTTGTTAAGATCTTATATTGGGTTTTGTATTGAGTATTCTATTTTGAATTTCCTGGGTTGTGAATTGGTATCAGAGCGTTGTTAGAAATAAGAAGATCTTCCTTTAAGATTAGTAGGACTTCGTCCGGCTAGCAGTATATGACCATGAGTAGGCCTCTATAAGTCCATAAGACCTTTACTGATCCAAACCTTTTAGGGTTATATCTTCTAGTATTCTAATGACAAGTGTATTTGGTAATAGTTTAGATCCAAAATATCGAACAAAAAAAAAAAAAATTAAGTCATGAAACTTATTGGGAAGATAAGGAACTTACAAACAGGGAGTTGCTAGTCTTTGACAAGCATATAATATATAAGAAAAAAAAATTTATAATCCATAATAGGACAAAAGATGAAAGAAATAAATGTTAGATTCATAGAAAAAACATACACTAGAAACTTACTCTCCAAAAATTCTTTAATAAATTATGTTAAACTTGGGTATAATGATCTTTATATAGGATGTGTCCAAATAGGAATCAGACCTTTGGCAAAAACAGGACTACACAATCTTAGGGATGCTATGATCATAGACTGTATAGAATCAATCTTAGGGATGGTAGAGACTTCCCTAACCAATGTACTAATCTATTTTAAGTGCTTTCCAGATTTTACCATAGGACTTAATGTTGATACTCATAAACAAAAATGGTTAGGACTAGACATACAAGCACATAAGTATAAGTTCCTCCGAGAATCAAGTCTATATAAATTAGTCAACAAAATCCACTATAGACTCCTAAGTTCAAGATTTATTCCTAATTTAATCCACCAAATACACCTCGTAGACAAACCATATGCTATGAAGCCTCGCCTCATCTCAATGTAATGATACCAAGAACCTTTAGGTGGGATGAAATGAACCTATTAGACTAGTGGATAAATAAATAAAAAGTCCTTCCCCCCACAAGTCCAACCTCTAAATAGGACATTTGGATGATATATTAAATACAAATCAGTAAACATAGGAATAAGATTTCAAAGGGATAGATCAGATGTAGAATCTGTTTATTTTAGACTAGCAATTTCTAGACAAAGATCCTTTTCTATTCCTAGACACATAATTACAGATTTTGAAAAATCTAGGCCATCAAAATTAAGAGAGGATCCCCTTATGAGAATGAAAGGAATACAAATAGAGGAACAAATAGCCCTACCAATCTATGAGGAATCTAAACAAAATCTCTCACCAACACAATCTCAAATTTATGAATGTAATGTTCTAGACGAAGAATTTATTATTAAAAAAAAGGAAAACTAAGAAAAGAATATCTGTTAGAAAAAAGTAAAAATTTCAAGAGAAAAATTTCTTTTAAAGATATACTAAAGGAAAGACTAAAAAATACAAAAATAGATGGTACGAAGACATGATCAAGTTGAAAAAGAATATTCCATTATTTGAGTGGTTCAAACATAGAGAAGAATACAAAAAGAATTTTTCTCTATTAAAAAAATAGGAAAAGTCTACAAAACAAATCATCCCCAAAAGAAAAAAATTTCAATTACAACACAAAGGCTGCTCCTGAGTTTATTAATGTAATAAATTTGTTGAAGAAATTTGATCCAATTTTGATTTCGACTTCACAGTACAATTTTTGGATTACTATTTTTTTCATAAGATTTAAATATTCTTCCTATTACACCCCAGAAAATAATATGCATATAAGTGGATATATATATATATATATATATATATATATGGACATATTTAATTAGACGGTGTTTAAATAAACCCCTTAATGATAGAGCATTAAGTATATTTTAGAAAAGAAAAGAGAAGGTTTGGTTTAAGACCAAATCGTCGACGGTTTGGTGGAGCGTAGGGAAACCGTTGAAGGTTCTGAGTTACTGAAGGCTGGTAAAGATAAAATAGTAAAAGATTGATTTGGTAAAAGGCTAAACCGTCGACAGTTTCAGGGAAATCGTCGATGATTTCTTGTGGGACCGTGTTTATATAAATAGGGGTCAACTCATTTTAATTGAAGAAAATCTCATACTCCCTCTCTCTCATCCTTAGGGTTGCAACATCCTCTTTTCTCTCTCTCCAATTTCTACCCCGAATCTCTTCCAAATCGACGATCAGACACTATATCAGGGTTTCAATTTCAATTCTCGTCATTTTAATTGGGGTGGATTCGTGTTTTGGAGATCCTAGGCTACTCCGAGGCTAAGGTAAGGAAACAAATTATGTCAGTTATTTTATGAAATTGTACTAGTTAAATTATAGCATGTGATTAGGGATTACCATATATGGATTACCAACTATCGCGGGCATTATTTTGGGATCCCTGCAAGCATATCTTCAGTAAGTAGGTAAGGGGAATAAATTATGTCAGGTATTTTCAAAAGTTTAACTGATTAAAAATAAAGCATGTGATTATAGAAATATTATATATGACTTTTTGAATTATTAGGCTTATGGAAATTAAAAGTTTGAATTAATTATTATATGTATGTTTTGGGAAAAATCAGTTACTGAATTTAAGTAGGTCTCTAGAGTTAAGTATATAATTATTTTCAGCTGAAGAATATAGTTATTCCAGGAAGATTATTATAAATGAATTGTCACTCAAATTGTGTGGCATGAGTAAATAAATATGATACAATATAAATAAACTCGTTAGCATATTTTATGGATTTGTACAATAAAGTATAGTTTTATACAGTATAATGACATGACAGTTTTACCGAGAGATGTGATTTTATACGAAGTTATGAATATATATAGAATTGCGTTTTATGTGGAGTTAAGAATATATATATATATATATATAGAGTTGTGGGTATTGTGAAATCATGAAATATGGTTTATTTTAGAAATTATGATATGACAGCTTAGCCGGCTTTATGCCATGACAGTTCAGCCGACTAAGTGTCGTGACAGTTCAGCTGACTTTATGCCGTGATCAATTGTGAATGACAATTATCTATAGAAATATGTGGATGACTATAATTCCCTCCCAATATACGGGCTAGCATAAGGTTATCCTCCTCGTATACCGGTCAGCATGAGGATGAGTATAGTAGAGTCCCTCCCTGTATACGGGCCAGCATGAGGTTATCCTCCTCGTATACCAGTCAGCATGAGGATGAGTATAGGAGAGTCCCTCCCTATATACGGGCCAGCATGAGGTTATCCTCCTTGTATACCAGTCAGCATGAGGATGAGTATAGGAGAGTCCCTCCCTGTATACGAGCCAGCATGAGGTTATCCTCCTTGTATACCAGCATGAGGATAAATATAGCAGAGTCCCTCCTTATATACGGGCCAGCGTGAGGTTATCCTCCTCGTATACCAGTCAGGATGAGGATGAGTATAGCAGAGTCCCTCCCTGTATACAGGCCAACATAAGGTTATCCTCCTTGTATACTGGTCAACATGAGGATGAGTTTGGTAGAATCCCTCCCTGTATATGGGTCAGTATGAGATTATTCTCCTTGTATACAAGTCAACATGAGGATGAGTATAGCAGAGTCCCTCCTTGTATATGGGCCAACATGAGGTTATCCTCCTCGTATATCGGTTAGCATGAGGATGAACAGTATAGAGTATGATGATACATCAAATTATTACAGAGTCATGTTATATTATTATAGAATTATGTTATGATCATTTTGTGCATCAGTATAGTACAATAGTATTATACAGAGTTATGATTATACATATACAAAAATGTGATTCTATTCTAAGTTATGAATATATATAGAAATATGATTTTATATCGAGTTACAGTTATAAAGACATGAATGTAGATTTATGAGAATAAAGTATTTGGTGAGCTAAAATATGTTTTGAAATGGAAATATGTATTTTCAGATATATATATATATATATATATATATATATATATATATATATATAAGTGTGAGTACAGTACTAATGATATTTTTGTAGACGTGAGAACAGTATTAATGATATTACAGTAAGTGCATTAATAAATTGTTATATCTTGCTTACATGACAACTCACTTGCTACACACCGATAATAATTTGTCCCTACTTACTGAGAGGTGTTTCACCCCATGAAAATTCTAACATTTTATAGATTCAAGTAGAGGATAGAAGTAATTAGAGTAGCGCAGCAGAAGCATGGGTGGGATAGAAGGTCTTACCTAAAATTATATTATTTTATTATGTCTTAATGATTTCTAAGCAGTAAGGATGTAATTTATGATTTCATAGATGATATTATTATATTGGGATGATTTAGTACTCTACTAATTGATTATTAAGGTCTTCCTCTGTACAAAATATTCAGGTCATTACAGGTGGTATCAGAGAAATTGAACAAAAATTTTCGAGTCACTACATTTCTTCTCCTTCTTCCTTTTTCTCTAGATTCTTCTTCTCCCTTTTCTTATTCTAAGTCAGTGGTTGAAAATTCTTTTTCATTTTGTCCATTCCTGTATTTTAGAATTTATTTGTTTGAGTCTTTTTATTTCCTGATTGATACCATTATTTTCATTCTAAAGATCCTAGATAGTGGTTTGTATAGGTTTGTTTTTAAAATTCTCTATTACTTCTTCTTCCAAGCTAGGAACTTTAGAATTATTTTGTTTGCTTATAGTTTCTTGTTCTAGCATCTATCTAAGTTTACGAAGGTATTTGCTTTTTTTTTTTTTGTGGGATTGTCAATTTTATTCTGTCATTTCTAGTATTGTTTCGTAATCCTTTTTGGTCTAAAGTGTTTATTTCCTTTTTTGTATATACATAATTATTTTCCACAACATTCTTTTTCACTATCTGTTTTCTGAAGTTATAATGGATTTTGTATCGTCTTCTGTTACTAAAAGATTGCCATCTGTGTCAGATTCTAATAACTCTGATTCATCACCGCAAAGTGTCATTATTAATTTGTCCTTAGTTTCTAGTTCTATATCAAGAAGATTTATTTTTTGTTTTAATCTACATTTGTTGGCATAATGTCCTTTTTCTCCACAAATATAACATTTGTCTTTTTTCTTGAATATTTTGGATTTTCTCTTGTAGCTAGTTGGTTCTTTTTGCTTATCGTTTGTCCCATACTTCCTATGTTTTTTGTAGTATTATCTCTCACGAAATTTTATTTTTTAACAATTTTCTTTTTCCCTGTTGTAGGTGTTCTAAGTTTTTCAAATCCAAATTGTTCACAACAATTTCCTAGTTCTTTTTTAGTTGTCATTTTTGTCTTTCTAGTTGATTTTTTAGTCTTAAATCAGTACAAGGTTCTAAACCTGTCATGTTTTTCTTTATTTAGGGTTTCCTATAAAGTGATAACATAATTGTCATGCAAAAAGTAGTTATTCCTTCATGTATCACATTTTTAGTTTCTATTTTAATTGGTTCACCATTTTCTCTTGTTTTTAACAAGAAAATTATTACATTTCTTTGATCTTCCGTAAGATAATTTTCCCACCAAGTATGGAGGGATCCTTCAATCCCATTATCAAGGCTTTAGTAGCTTCTGAGACAGATTGCTTTTGTTTTTAAACATAAATTTGTCCTACCATAAACATCTGTTTATCTAAGATACAAATTTGATATTTGGGGAGCCCATCAATATTCCACTAATAGCATGTATTTCCAGAATAGGGTCTAACAAGAAAACTTTCTTCAAACTGTAAGTTTGGGGCTATTGGTTTAGGATAATAATTTTTTATTTGGAATACTAGTATAGTATAATTTTCCATGGCTTTATTTGTTAAATCTACAAGATTTAGGATTTTTTTTTTTTTGAATATTTCTTCAATTTTTTAAGATGTTAATTTGGTATTCTCTTTGGTAGTCTCCTTGGTCTGATTCTTCACTAATGTTTTCATCAAGTGTTTGTATATTTTGGAGGAAGAGGGGATTTTTGAAAGTTTTTTGTCTAATTGGTTTAAGATTTCATTTTTATCAAAGCACCCTTTTATGTATGATGGATTTTTGAAAGTTTTTTGTCTATTTGGTTGAAGTTTTTCTCTTTTTTCTTTTCCTTTCTGACTAGTTGGAAAATTTGCAACAAATGATTGTTTGGTTCCATGTTTTGTTTACTCTTTCTTGTTTTACTTTTTTGTCTATCAATTTTCTCTAGTTTATCAATCTCATTACTTTTTATTCGGTTTAATTGTTCTCCTATAGTGTATAATTGTTTTGTCTAATCACAATTTGTACATGTTGTTGCATTGTAGGCTATGCTAGGTCTAGGTTATTAGCCATTGCGAATAGAACTCCTTGGCCAAGGAATCTAATACGGGTTTGGAACAAAACAATTTTATTTTCAGAGACTACTAGTCCATTTGCCTTAATTATTTTAAAGAAAGTATTTAAATGTTTAAACTGTTTGTCTAAATTGTTTGAAAAGATTATAACATCATCTATATAAACAATTATAAAGTTTGCATATGGGTAAAATATATCATCCATAATATTCTAAAGCTCACTTGGTGCATTTTTTAGTCCACATATGACATTCCATTGATATTGTCTAAATATTATTATTATTATTATTATTATTATTATTATTATAAAGCATTTATAAACAAAAATAATAATGATTGATATCATCATAATGGTAATAATAAATTTTTTATTTTTTTTACCACTTTTTATGATTTTTTTTTATTTCTTAATGGAATTTTAAACAATAAAAATGAGTTTTATTAAACAAAAAATATATATAATGAAGAGGGGAGAGCTAGTCCGCTAGCTGTCATAATCAGTCGATAGGTCTCCTTCATGGGAATCTAGGGTTTATTGTCCATAACTACTACTTCAATTGCTACTTTGTACTCCACCACCGTTGGCAGCCATCACCACCCCACTAGCACCATTCAACATCGACCAACGTCACCTTTGGTGACCAAAACTAAATTTTCTTTCCATTTTTCCCTTTGATATTTCATGCACACAAAGTGCTTAGCCATGTTCTTTATTATTATTATTATTATTATTATTATTATTATTATTATTATTATTATTATTATTATTATTTTGATGCAATATAGTATGTCGTTAAATACGCAAGTTGCTATCGGCCTCGATTGCCCTCACTAATGGACAAAAAAACTGTTCTTTTAGTTCCCTCTTTCTCTATATCTCACTTTCTTTATATATCTCTGCACTAGTATCTTTTATTCTTTTCTCTTTAGCTACTGCAAATTCACGGCAATAGCTTCCTCTACTTAGGTGATTAAATACATTGACAAACAAGACCTAATATTATAAAAAATCATGAATGGTGTTGTACCATATGAATCCATGAAATAGAACAAGAAAGCATCACATACTCAAAGCATGATCATTGAAGGCATATGATTTAGTAGGTAAGCATGTAGCATTATTGCAAAATTCAACTTCATCTAGGATACGAGCCTACACAAGACAACCCATAGTGAGAGTATTCAAAAAAACATGAAGAAGAAGGTTAGGAATCATACCTTGTGCGGAAGGTGGGCTTGAATAAATAAGAATATCAACAAAATGGAGTCTTCCTATGCCCCCAAAAGAATCCTTGGAGCAATAGAGCAATAAGAGCCTTGTAGGGTTTAACAAATAAAATGTAAGTTCTCCTCCTCTCCTTCAAGGATTCAATGTCTTCCTCAACCTTCTTCTTCCTTCTAGTTCTTTTCCCACAGAGTGTAAGTACACACACTTTCTCTCTATGTTGCATGTAACTTCCTCATTCCTATTGTGTCTAAGTCTTTAACTCTCCCAAAATTATATGCAAGCCTCCTCCTTCTCTCCTTGTATATAAAAAAACTTCACTCTAGCCTCCTTATTTTTGTACTTATTAAAAAAAAAAAAAAAAGAGGCTAGGATTTAGCAAAAAAAAAAAAAATCCCTACTTCCAAGATTACCCCTAGAGGCAAGGAGAGTTGCCCTTTTGTCTTCTAGGGTGTTTTGAACTCAACAAAATCTAGTCTTAGCATGAAATACTTTGAAAGATTAAGGATAACAATTAATTCATGAAATTGACACCTCAAACTTCATTCATTATGAGAATAAAGGTTATAAATTGCCTTAAAAAAGATCATAGCCCTTATATAAACACAAGCATAAGTATTAAAAAAAACCAAATTGAAATGACATTCGATCTAAAATGGGCATTGATAGCTGCCCCTCTTTAGCTAATGTCTTTGTTTGAAGTCATTAGGTAAAGAAAAAGATGTCCATTTTGATTGGGGCATAGATGTCAAAAGAGTAAGCAATTATAAAAACTAGATCATTTATGAGGTTTGGTACCCTACCTTGGATGATACCAAAAAAATTGACTGAAAAAAATCATCTGTTAGGGATTTCATACCCTACTAAGAATGATAGTAAAGAAAAACAAGAATTGAATCCTCAAAAGTGATCTCTTGCCCTACCTTGTATAGGTTCTAACATAAAATCAAGATCATCTCTAGGGACTTCGTACCTTACCAACGATGATGCTGAAGAAAAAAAATAATCAAATCATAAGTAGGGATCTCTTGCCCTACCTTAGATGGATCTGAAGACGAAATGAAGATCATATCGAGTGATTCCGTGCAGTAGTAAGGATGATACTATAAAAATAAGAATCAAATCGTTTATAAGGATCTCCTGCCCTACCATAGATGGATTCCAAGAGGATCACCTTTAGGGATTTCTTGCCTTACCAAGGATGATATTGAAGAAAAATAGTCATCTATATAGATTTCTTACCCTATTGAGAATGATTCTAAAGAAAAACAACATTTGTATTAGTTATCCATAGAGATCTCTTTCCTTACATTGGATGGATTTAAAGAGGAAACGAAGATCACATATAAGGATTTCATACCGTCCAAGAATAGTACTAAGAAATAAGAATTAAGTCATCAATAAGGGTTTTGCCCTTGCCCTACTTTGGATGGATTCAAAGATAACATAAAGATCACCTTTAAGGATTTCATACCCTACTGAGGATGATATTGAGAAATAAGAATTGAATCATTGGTAGAGGCATATGTTGCCCTTCCTTAAACAAATTCAAAGAAAAAATAAAGATTATCTTTAGGTTTCGTACGCTATCAAAGGTGTTGCTGAAAAACTAGAATTGTATCATCCCTAGGGGTTTCCTACCTTACCTTAGATGTTACAAAAACCGAATCATCCGTTGGAGTTTCTTATCCTACCATGGATGGATTCAAGGACAGCTACAAAAAACATCCATAGGGATCACACCCTACCTTAGATGACATTAAAAAATAATGATTTTCATCCATAGAGATTTCCTACCGTACCTTAGATGATACAAAAACACGAATCATTCCATAAGGTTTCTTACCCTACCTTGAATGAAATTGAAAAGCAATGACTGATTCATTCATTGGGATTTCCTACCCTACCTAGGATGATACCAAAACTAAATCATCCATAGATGTTTCTTATCCTACTTTATATTAAACTAAAAGGCAAATGATTGAATCATCAATCTAGATTTCATACCCTACCTTAGACGACACCAAAACTGAATCATTTATAAGGGTTTATTATCCTACATTGGATGACACTAAAAGGAAAATGACTCAATCATTCTCATGGATTTCTTGACCTACCTGGAATGATACAAAAACTAAATCATTCGTAGGGGCTTCTTACCCTACCTTGGATGAAACCAAAAAGAAACCAAAATTAAATTAGTCGTAGGAATTTCCTACCTACCTTGGATGGATTTAGGGATTACTATGAAAATCATTTGTAAGTATTTCATGCCCAATCTTATATAAGAGTAAAGGAAAAATGAGAACTCTAGAGATGCAGAACTAACAAATTTCAACAACAAAAAAGAAAACCATGGTTAACAATTGTAAAAAACAACAAAAGAAAATGTAAAAACTAAGTTTCACGTACCCAATGTAGTACTAGGACGTCACTTTGTTCCATCATCACCCAAAACCATAGATCATAGAGATCTCTTGATCATATTGTCTTGCGAAGATCAACAAAAATTGTTAACTAAACCTATTAAAATCATTGATAAACTGAATCCTTTGCTGATGTGTCTTATCCATTCTTGAGGAAGGCTCTATATGATAGAGATTGCATTGATGTCTTCAAATTCAATACCTAACATTGAAGTGTCACTATGATGCATTAAGTAAATATCAACTATAAACCTATATTTAATGGAAAATATTATTTGCACAAAAAAATAATGAGCCCAGTTTTATGAGGATAAGGTTAGAAAAAAAGTCGGTGGTTGTATAAAAGGATAAGGAGAGAGGGTCATCAAATAGCTCCCCTAATTCTTGGAGAATCGAAATTAATTACAATAAAAATGTCCCTATCCAGACCTGAAGGCAATGTGAACAAGAACCAAAATTGTCAGCATGTTCTTGATCCAAAAAATTGCCCCTAGTGTCTGCATCCTAGTTTGCCAACCACTCTATCCTTAAAAGTGAATGTACTACCTTGATGTAAAGTTTCTTACTAAATTTATTCCAATTAGAGGTTCTAGTTGGCCCAACCCAAGCTTGTACTTAAAGATAAAAGTTGCCCTAGTCTTAAGGTAAGTGGGGTTCTTTTTTCTCATTTTTCTTTATATTTTCTTTTGAATGCCCTAATTCCCTTTTGGCACCATTTTTGGTTTTCACCAAGATTTGGTCTATGAAAATACACCATACTTAAAACTTGATCTTATAACAAAGATGCTGAATTTAATGCAAAAAACTAAAATCTCAAAATGGGCTTTAAATAGGAAGAAACATGGCCAGATGTAACAAAAAAAATTTAAGAATGGAGGAATAATAAACTCAAATCTCACCTATATTCATGTGCTCCAATGATTACAAATGCTAACGGTATGGACTAGACCCATTATCAAGCAACAGGTTGCCTATGTACCTAATGTAGGATCAAGTCCTAACTTAGTTTCGTTCTTAATTTAACTAAGAAAAGGATGATAGTATTCAATTAGAGAGGAATATTTTGTTAGTTGTAATGGGGTCATGGTTTAGGGTGAAACAAAAAAAAGGTTTAATAACTTAAGACAACAATTAGGCAAATTAATGGTTGAGGATCATCTAATTCTCCATTTTGCCTTTGTACTTCTTTTTTCTTTTTCTTCCACTTTTTTATCTTTGTTTTTCTCAATTTTCTTCCATTTTTTCTCATATATGTTTTCTCATTATTTTCTATCTTCCTTTTTCTTAATAAAAAGTCCCTCTATTGGGGATTGACTGCCCGACAAGACCTCGATACGGAGGGTGACCCTTAGACTGAGTTTTATGAAGAAACACAATTTAGGCTCAATAGAGTTAGACAATGGGATATTTCTTTATAAGGATAGTTGAAAGAAAATGGAGTTTGGTGACCATTTGAAAATCAAACAAGTGTAGATGACCAAACCATTGATTATCTAACGTAACTTTATTGTTTTAGAAAATGGAGCTGTCACTTTATTTTAGTTTTGAGACAAAATAAAGGAAAACCTTTTTTGAAAAGAGATTTAGGTTTAGGAGTATAATTTTGAATAAGGAAGGTAGTTCTTTCAATTCTTTTTTGATGGAATTCAAAGGACTAACACCCTATAGTACTCATTCCACGAATGATTGTCATGCTTACCTTGTGCGTGTGTGTGTGTGTGTGTCTCCCTTTTGAAAAGTAACAATGGTCGATCGACCGGTGTGCGAAGACCGGTCGATCCCCTACTGCAACCTTTCCTTTCTTTTATTTTTTATTTTTATAGAAAACGTTTCATATCTTAGACCCATTTTGAAAAGGCTTTCATAGTATCCTTGCTAAGGACTTAACCTCATAGAGATCTGATTACTTTGCGCCTCTCCAAAACAAACATACATTTATGCAACATTTGAAAAGAAGAAAAATAAGAAAGAAAGAAAAGGGTTTTTGATTTTTTTTGGGTTCGTATGGCTAAGTCAATACTTATAGAATGTCTATATATCTCCTAGAGAGGAATTAAGTCATCTATAGTTCATCAAACTATTTTCAAATTAGATTTGGAAAATTTTTTGATGATTTTTAAAATCCTTGAAATCACTTGAAGTTCTAGTTGAAAAAATCTTAATCTTTGTTGAAAAATTTTGATTTTCCAATTAACTCTCTACAAAAGTAGAGCCTTGAAACCAAGTTTAAGTACAAAAAATTAGACACTTTCCCACCCTCAAGCCACTTCATAGAAGATTACTTTGAAAAATGTAATTTCCTTCATCTTTGAAAAAGCTTGGGTTTTTGGAGGGAGAACCATAAACTCGCCTTGAAAATTCATGTTTGAAAAAATTGAAGCATCTAGAAAATGCTCAAAAGTCATGTCATGGACATTGAATCCAAACTTTGGGTTTGAAAACTTGAAAACATTTGAAAACTCTTAAAAAAAACACTTAACGAAGGGAATTTTTGGTCTTTTATGGAAAAATCATGCAACTACCACATCATAAATTTAACAAACAGAATTGACAATACACTCTAGTGAGTGTTTTAATCCATTAACATCATGAAAATCCAGACAAAGTCTAGAGAAATTTGCTAAAAAATATGGTCTCTGGACTGGCTGTGTAACGACCTTCTTTTCATGCTATGTTTTTTTTTCTTATATAAATTAAATGTAAAATTTTTACTGCTCTGATACCTTTTAATATAAATCAAAACCTCATCACGATCTAGATATGACCCATGGAATCTGAGACACAACAATCCCCTAAGCAACAAGAAGTTGAATTCATAAAACCATAACCATATATATATATACAATACAATACCAGAGTGTCAGAATATTTCCCAAAATATACATACATAACTATTCCCAAAAAAAATACCCTCAACTGAAACTAGGGCTATGCAAAATAACCTCCCAAAATTACTCACCCTATTGATAGGGCAGTACTAAAGCCCCTTTTATCTGCGAGCTTGATTTGCTCGCCTAATTGGATCACCTGAAAAATATTAAATCACTGAGATGAGACAACGCTTAGTAAGACGAAATATACTATTATTAGTGTGTGGCAAATGAGTTACATATTCATAAAATATGTTTTAGAAATACTGTAGATAACTGAATTTGAGAAAACATGTATAAATAATGTATTGTATAGCTCGTACCTATGTTATTTAACATAGCTGGTTTAATGAATTTTCTATTCATAATACTTCTAATATTCATAGGTACATATACTGTTTCTGTAAATCTGTATATACATATAATAACTAAGAAAATTTCCCTAGATGAATAACTATATGTCATGATTTAACCCCTCATGACAGGGTTGTGCGGCCCGTAGGTTGGACTTATCACTAGTTGGCCTACCTGGATAAATCACTATTCTCTGAAAGTCAGATCAGCCTCCTCAACCCTAAGTGACGGGGAGCCTGTCCACAACATAGACACAATTGACTGCTGTATATCCATATACTATCTAAGTTATGTGGTTGCACTCTATACTATAAATAATTACGGTACGGTGCTCTGTAAACTGATCTGTAATGGTCCATCAGGGTCTGATACTATATAATACATTTCTATATAAAATCTATCTGTTTTACCATGATCTTGTATCAACTGTATTAACCATGACGTTGTAATAAACTGTATTTCTGTATCAACTATATTTTTGAATGTCATGGTTCTGTAAAACTGTATAATCATGGTACTATGAAAATTATAAAAACATCTTCCTGTCTGTATATACTGTAAATCATGATCCTGAAAATACTGTAGACATATCCTCTTGTCTGTATAAACTGTATAAACCGTATGAACCGTATAAACTGTATAAACTATATAAACCGTATAAATTGTATATAATAAATCTGTAGAAACTATTTAATCGTAGTTTTGTAAAAGCTGTGTAGAATTCTGTACTATATCAATATTCCTATGCCACATAATAATTAAAATCCATTAAATATAATCTGTAGAACTGTATAATTTCTTATTCTGAAAACCCATATACCTATACTATATTTGCTACTAAAAATCTCTATTTTAACTAGCATAGCATATTTCCTTTACCTAATTTCTGTAAAACCCCTACAATATCTAGTCTTACACCTGTAGGGTTCCCCGTTCAACACCCTGAAAACAACATCTCCTAGAACAAAATTTCAATATTTCTTTGACTATTAAATTTTCTATAACTGTAAGTAAGCCAAATATTAAATTAAAAGCCTTACCCTGAATTTGGGATGAAATTCAATATAGCCCCACCAACGATCTACTCCAGTATATTTGAAGAGAACTTTCCAAGGAGTGTCGTGGCGGCTTCAGATTGTCGATCTTGCGAAAAATGGGCCCAAAATCTTAGAGAGAAGAAGTGAAAACTGAAGAGGAGAGAGAAAATGTGATTTTTCTAAATCATCTGTGCTGAAATATGGATTTAGGGCTATTTATACACTGGCCTTCATCGACGAGACACGTCACCTCATCGACGAGGTCACGAAGGAAGTTCGTTGACGATGTTTATTCTTCATCGACGAAATTTAGGGCTGAGAAATAGCCTCTCGATATTTTCTCGTCGATGAAATGTGCCCCCGTCGACGAGCCCAAATAGCCACTTCCTTGACAAACGCGTTCATCGACGATGCCCCTATTGAATTTCATTTATAATTTTTTTTCGCTCCTCCCTCTATTATTTAAATACCATAATTCTTTGGGTCATTAGAGCTAGTCGATTGCTTGTAGAGGCTAGTCAACCATTTACTGTAGCCAATGGCTACATTTTTGAAAGCCTGAGGGTCAATCAACCGTGCTTGCAGGTTGGTCCATCATCTTTATGTCCTACCTTTAAAAAAATGCAATTCTATGCATTTTTTATACTATCTATTCACAAATTTGAATTGCAAGTTCACTTTAAACAAATCATAGATGACATCTTTCATCATAAAATGCAAGTTTTTCATGTAAGAACAAACAAAAACAGCTAACACTGCAACAAATATATAACCTTATGCAAAAATCAAAATAGCTCTTGAAGACACAAGAGTATGCATAAAGGACTAACCTTGTATGAATGCTACAAAGGTATATCAAGTGGGGATGCACTCTAAAAATGCACACACCACAAAAAAGTTCAAACATAAGAAGAGTAAATGTATGTAAACTCTTCCAAATTTCCCAGAAAACACAATTTTCTTTCAAACCTCAATGACACTCAAATCGTCCTTGTATCTCTCTACAATTCTCTCCCTTACCCCCACTTGGACATGCCAAGAAAACGTCCCTCCTATTGTCTATTTATAGAATACTCAAAATTGGAAGGAAACGACCTTTGAATTTTGAAAATTCAAATTCAAACAAAAAACTACCAATTAATAACTATCAACTATCCTCATCATTGCCTAACACATGACAACAATTAGGACACTTGAAAATGCCCAAAACAACCAACCAATCAAAATGAAATCACTTAAAAATTTGAATTTTCACTAAACCAATTGACCCCCTTTCAAGAGTCCATTGCTTACTTCTCGGGTGTTGCAAAAACAAAGAAAGCAAAATGCATGTCAATTGACTTTTGCAACGTATCTTCCCTTTTAATTTTTTTAGTTTAATTTTCCATTTTTTTAGCTAGGTTATGGAATTATTTTTAGACTATCAACAACTACCCCTCTTTTACTAATATTTTAGGATAAAATATTAGAAAAGATAGAGATGTCATTTTTTTAAGCAATCTCCACGCAAAAAATGTATAAACTTAAGCTACCATTTGTCCCAATCATTACTTGAGATGAAACTTGGTTGAAGTCAATAAATCCATAAATAAATTTCCTTTTTTTTTTTTACTTCATCAATCATACATTCTAGGATTCGTTAACAACTTGTTGAACATATTTAAGTGTCTCGGCCTTTGATTGGGAAACAAGTTGGAAAGTTTAAGGTTATTAGGAATAGATAAGGTGAAGTCATTGTTGATTACTTTGAAAACATTTTGCTACCTGCTGTGAAAGACAATGAAGAACCTTGATTACCCTTTGTCTTTTAACATTAATCATATAACTTGAGTACGATGTCCTCTACATTGTGCCCATAATTTCAATGGAATTGGTACTACCTATCTAGATACCTCCTTTGCATTCACTGGTTTGCCTTGGTTAGGCCCACATATCCCTCAAATCATTTTGGAGTTGTGCAAGAAAATCACCTCGGAAGGTGTTGAGGGTGCATGACTATTTTCTTCAAATCTTTCTCTCATAGATGATTGCTTGACATTATTTCATTTCTTCTTCTTCTTTTTTTTTTTTGAGTTGTTTTATAGTAATCTCCACGTTGTTCCTTCTTTTCCATGCTTAATCTCATTTTGGGATTTCTTAAATTTTTAACATTGCAATATCCCTTTACCTTTACCACCGACATTTGGAGAGTGCGAAGCTGAACTTTGAGGGGATCAACCTATACATTAGCATCACCACCGCCACTACCACCGCCATGCTTGCTCCAAATTTTAGGCTTCTAGTGCCTTAAATTTGAATCATTTAAGGTTTCCTCAAGGACATTTTGAACTTTTAGTGGATCTCAATGAGATTTCTTGGCACCTTTCTCATACAACAACTACTCATGGAATACTCTCCCCCCCCCCCCCCTCCTGGGTAAACAAAGTGTTGATGTCTTTTAAAAGTCCAAATTGACCTTGACCCTAGTCTCAAGTACTATGTTCAGGAAAAATTATTAAGGGCCACAAAAATGACAATTTTTGTAACACCATCAAAGCCTAGAAAGTTTATAGGTAGTCTATAGGGTTCGTAAGCCATTAAGGTGTTCATAATATTGTTATAAGATTCTATGATAGGAATCCAGAGCATTATAAGTAGGGGCTCAATGATTATCTCTTTCGAGAAAAATGTATCTTTCGTTCTCTTTGGCTTGTGTCAACTTGCTTCCTATGTTTCACTTCCACTGCCTTTAAAAGTGCATTAACTATCCTTTACTCTCCTAGCTTCTAACATTAGCTACTTATCTAGCCCTCATCCTCCCCAACTATTAGGGTCGGTTGAGCTCCCCTGTATTGTGAGATCTTTCACCCTTCATCATAGTTATGAGTCAACAGACTGCAAGGTGCTTCTACCCTAACTTAGGTGTTTATGCTTTAGCAATACTTGTAGGTTATCCACAAGTAACTTTACTTTAACTTTCATAGTCTAGAACTGCTACCAGAAAAAAAAAAAAAAATGGATATGTCCCATGGGTACTCAAGACATCTATTTGTTATGTTAGGAGGATTTCTCGAGATAGGAAAAAAACATATGCTTTTGACCATCTTCTTTAACTGCCTTCCTTTTTTATTTTAGGTGAGATTGCAAGGATGCCATGACTAACCACCGCATTCTTACAAACCCTATCAAAAGTGTCGATGCAATTTTTGGCCAAGTTATCTTCTTAGTTGACCATGGGCCTCTTCAATATGGGGTCCCTATAGAGTAAGAAATAATAGGTCATCTTAGTAGGGCTCCTCTTCTTGTGTCATTCATTGAGCCTTTGGGTGCTCTAACTACTTCCTCACCTTTGCTATTAAGCTAATATGGGAGGTAAGGCATGTACCTATGTTTTCTTAGTAGTTACCTCTACGGGTACTAAGATGTTGGGCCTAATGAGTTGTTATTTATGCTTATGGGGGCAGGCGTGCACATGTACCCTTTGTATTTTCCCTTTATCAACATCTAATAAAAAGATTATATATTTGTCTAATAACAAATCAACCCCCTAAATAGCAAGCAAAGAAACTCCAATGCTCCACAAAAAAAGAAAAAAAAAATTCAAACAACGTAATTAGATTAATTATAATAAGAATAGCAGTCTTCTAGGGGATATAAAAATATTAGAATTTAAGACTTCTATGTTCAAGGTCTAGCTTTGAAACCTTGAAATGAAGCAAGAATAAATATGAAATGGTTATCAGATAACCTACTTATTATTGTATAACACATGCTTAGTGGGCCTTCTGTAGTGATTCCCAAAAAAAAATAATATAATTAATTAATAATTATTATTAATTAAATAAAATAATATAATATATTAATATAATATATTAATATAATATAATATAATAATATTATCATTATATATATATATATATATGTATATATAATCAATCCTTCTTGATAACTAAATGTAAGCAGAGAGCCACTCCTCTATGATCAATTCTCTCTCTCTCTCTCTCTCTCTCTCTCTCTCTCTCTCTCTCTCTCTCTCTCTCTCTCTCTCTCTCTCTCTCTCTCTCCTTACCATCTCACTTTCTCTCTCCTCGATTTCTCGACAAAATCGACGCCAATTGAAGAACAGAAAATATCCCTGGGTTCCAAATTCAACCACCAACATTTTAACCGGAGTGGATTCGTCATTTAGGTGTTGTAAGCATCACTCTTGGGATAAGGTAAAGATAATGGATTATGTCAGGCATATTTTTAAATATTCTGATTAAATCTGAATATATGAATTTAATTATATTTATGTGATTTAAATATATGCCTGGGCTTGGGGATATTTTCGAATTATATTAAATTGCAGGGATTCGATCATATTGGTGTTTTTAAATATGTTAGAAATTAAATTTAAATACGGGAAGTGGATCATACTGTAGTGACCAGAACCCAAAAAAGAAATGAAAATAAATAAAAGAAGAGAGAAATAAGGAAAAAGAAAGGAAAAATAGGAAACTGGTTTGGTACAGGACCAAACTGTCGACGGTTTCAGGAGACTTAGAAAATCGTCGACCGCTTCAGCTACGGGGAATGGTTTAAGTGCCAAACTGTCGATGATTTGGTCAAGGTTAGGATGGTTCTCTTGCGGGCCTGTTTACTTAAAGGCTAAGTTATGTTTTATTTTTCATAACTCTCATATCCTCTCTCTCTCTCTCTCTCTCTCTCTCTCTCTCTCTCTCTCTCTAACCTAGAGTTTTAGAAGGCTCTCTCTTTCTCTCTCTTAAGCCTCCTGGATCATCTTCGAGTGCTCTTCGACCTTCTCTCCCTTCTCCCGGTATGTAGGCCATCGATATTCGGTAGATTCATACAGTTAGGTTTTGGTGGTTTCAAAGGTTTTAAGCAGTTTCTTCAAGAACAGGTAAAGGGATTATATTATGTCAGTTAATTTTGTAAGTTTCACCGATTAAAATGAAGTAAGGTTCGGTTAATAGATATTATTTTCAAAACCAATTGATTAAATTTGAATATGAGAATATTGGATTAAAGTACTAAATTTTCTGAACATTTTGACCTATTGAAATTATTGATTCCGAATTGTATGTGTGTTTTATAAAGAATCAAAGTAAGCAGGGTTGATTATGTCTGTTTTTCCTTTACACACACACACACACACACACACACATATAAATCAAATAAAATATGTGGAGATAATTAAACTTGTATTTTCAACTAAACAGATATGTATTATGGTATGTCCTATTTTTCAGTAGATGATATAATTGTAAGAATATGACAGATATGGTATATTGATTTATGATTTATCAGATGAAAATTGTGTGGCATGAGAACGGGATTAAAATGGCATAAATAAACGGAATATTTATACACTATGATGTGTCGGCTATAAGTCGTGTGATGATGTGTCGGCTACAAGCCGTGTGATGATGTGTTGGCTATATGTCGAGTTATGATGTGCTGGCTATACGCCGAGTATGATATGCCAGTTTTATACCGAGATAGAAAATGACAGAATTATGAACAACTTATGTTTTATACAGTTTTTATTGCGTAAATTATCATATATGATTTAAGAACCCTAAGGATGAGATGTTATGTTATGAGCACGGTACCGTAGCTAGTTTTGGGAGGTGGTGCAATCACACTAGGGTGATAGTATGATGATGGATAGACAATTGAAGACCCAGGTACAGTACTACCCCAAGGTAGCTCCAGGGACCCCATTCGATGTAGTTTCGGGTGACCCTTCCCGATGCAATTTTGGGTTAAGTGTAGGCACAATCGTAGTTACTACCTTTTCTGACTCAGCTATGGTCAGCCGCCCATATGCTGAGTCCAACCTTTGGGCCACACAACCCGTCATGGGGGGAAGCATGTCGTATGAGTATGTGAAAGCGTCACAACACTAGTTCAGCAGTCCAAGTTGTATCTTCTAGGCATATATGGGAAAATTTACTATAAAATGGGCTACATTTCTAAGAACCCGACTCGTGATAAATGGATTAAATTAATTAAGAGAGGGGTAAAAAGGTAATTGTGCAAACTTCATTGACGAGACCATCATTCATTGACGAAGGCTAATGGCTCCTCATCGACGAGATTTAGAGGCTGGTCGATGAGGGAATGCCGAGAGGTTCAGAAAAATTGGAAATATCCGGCTCGTCAATGAAACCATTGTCTCGTCGACGAGGAACCCGATGACCTCGTCAACAAAGACGTTATCTCGTCGACAAATCCACCCGAATCAAAGGCCTTTAAAAGATCTTTGGGGTTGCTTTGGGGATAAGAAAACCCATCTCTCTCTCTCTCTCTCTCTCTCTCTCTCTCTCTCTCTCTCTCTTGATTTCTTCGCAGTTTATCATCTGATTCAGAAATATGACGTTACTGCGAGGATCAGGGAAGGATTCTCTACGTTTCTAGTGGATCAGAATCTCATTTGGAGCAGTTTTGGGTTTTGGGCCAAAATCGAGGTAAGACTCGATTTTCGTTTCTATTTCAGAATATGTATAGCAGTAAGGATTGTAAGCATGTATCGTACTATGGTTTATAGGTTTTGGAGTCTCAGTTTGTAGTTTTGGGGACCGTAGAGTTCGTAGTTGGATTTTTGGGTTAAGGTAAGGGGGTTCAGTTTATATCAGTTACTTTTTAAAATCAAGATCGGTAAACCTGTAGGTTACGATCGTATGTATGTTTTGGTAACTTATTTGGGGAAATCTATAGGGTAAAATACGGGATTTTTGGGTAACAGTTTTCGGGAAAATTTGGGGATTTTGGGTATCATCTCTGTTTTGTTTGGAAAATCGTTTTCTTTGTTTAAATTATAATATTGAGATGATTGTTATCCATAATTGTATAAAATTGTATGCTTGAATTGGAAAACTATATGATTTGTCGTAAACCAAATATGTGTGGAATGTATGGTTGTATGTAATTGTTCCAGGTATTTTGTAAACCAGATATGTGGCGGCTATTTACCGTACGCTGGTATGTATAGAAGTGTGAGCTCCAAAATAATTCTACATTTTGTGAAATCGGCTAGTGGCGGCTAATTACCGTACGCCAAAACAGTTATGTGGTGACTAATTCGTACGCTGCGCCATTTACCGGTGTCAAAACCGTGGGCGAGAATGTTCGACTTTATATCTAAGGGTGTGAAATATCACCAGTATGTTTCGGCTGGTCACCGATAGGTGTGAGCTACACTGTATTGGCAACGTAATCGTTGTGAAACTTCGGGTTTCATAGAGTAGTTGCATATTAGTGCGATGACACTGACCGTATGTTTGGGTATCGTATGCACTGGAATGGAATTGTGAAATACTAGAACTGTATGGAAATGTTTTCGAACTATATTGTATTGTATGGTGTTATGTTTTACGTAAAATAACACTGGTATGCCACACACTGATATAACCTACTTTCTTCCTTACTGAAAGGTGTCTCACCCCGAATGTACATATAAATGTTTTCAGGTCCTTTGGGTATCCAAAACGATCATCCTAGAATCTGAAAGCGGGGGTGTCGTTTAGCTACATTTAGTGCCTGATTAGGTACGAGTTTTGTAACTGGGTTGTCGTGATGATTTTTGTAGACACTCGGAGTATGTATTGTAATTATGGGATTGTATATCTTAGTATTGTATTTGTTTGTATATCCTAGCACTGTATAGACTCTGGTATGGTATTTTATATGGATAGACGAAACATTTTTCTCTGCGTATTTGATGAGTATGGATGTGTATTTGTATATGCATAGGGCATCCGTATACCCCACAGGGTCGGACCCTCTTATTGTATTGTATCATGTATGTTTTAATTGATACAGAGACAGGTTAGATTATTTTTTTCACACCTAGGACCCACCTGCGGGCTCGGGGCGTGACAGCTTGGTATCAAAACTAATCAGGTTGTTAGGTCATGTAGATTTGGTTAGGTGTATTTATGTGTACATTCCAGAGTATAGGATGTAGGAAATGGGTAGTATAGGTCAAGGATTGTGTTGTTGCTAGATGAGGACTCATTGGCAGTGTTTTGTGTCCTTCCTGGAATGACGATTTCAGAAAGATCATGGCAAACCATTGATGGATTCGTGTCAGTGTGACGGGACAGGCCTAGACCCATGGGATTGGTAGTTAACATGATTTGGCGATTGATTGTGTTAGCTGTGTACGATATAGGAATTCTAACCAATTCCTATTCTATTTTCAGAATGGAACCTAAGGATAATAACTTGGAAAGCGGTTCCGAGGGAACTGCGAGTGATGAGACTCGTTCTGTGCCTCGTGGGTTGACGAGGCACGTTATGCGAAAGATCAGACAAAGTGTTAGGAGACACAAGAGCTCTCCTACCGATGCGGGGTGTACCATCGAGAGGTTCACACGCATGCACCCTCTGAAATTTATGGGAGGACCTTATCCGATTATGGCGGAGGACTGGGTCAAGAAGACCGAGAGGATTTTGGAAGTCCTCCACTGCACTGAGAGGCAAAAGGTCCTGTATGCTACCTTCCAGCTGATTGGGGAGGCAGGGCGTTGGTGGACTGCGGTGAGTTTGCTTGAGAAGCAGAAAGTCCGTTCATCTGATATGACGTGGGGCCACTTCAAGGAGGTATTTTTCGAGCGATACTTCTTGATCTCCACTCAGGACGCAAAGGCTGATGAGTTCTCGGGCCTAACACAGGGAACTCTGGCGGTGTAGAGGTATGCCGCCAGTTTTATCGAGTTATCTCAGTTTGCGTCATACTTGGTGTTGAATGAGCACGAGAAGGCTCAGAGGTATAAGAGGGGTCTGAGGAAAGACATCCACCATCTCGTGGGGATGCTGCAGATCCGTGAGTTCTCTATCTTGGTGGATAAAGTCACCACAGTTGAGACCGACCTTCGGGGAGATGAGGTGGTGCAGGATCAGGGGAAGAGGTTGGTATCTTCTTGTTCTCAGACTAGTCCTTGGCAGGGACAGTTGAAGAAGAAGAAGAATGATGAGAATCAACAAGTACCATCAAAGGATCCATTGCATGTTTCGTTGGGCCTATCACTAAAGCGAGATCCAAAAAGATCAAAGAAGCACTTCATGGGCTGATTCAAGATATTTGGGCTAATTCAAAGACGGGACACTCCAGGCTTGGCCCAAAGAATGATGAAGGCTTAATAAACTTAATCCAAGTTTTTGATGGAGCTAATCTTGCTTAATGGATGTAATCTCCTTATTAATTGTGTGCTATTCAATTGTGGGATTTGACTTTTTGGATTTTTGTCTTTACATTTAATTTGTAATTTGTAAGACAACTTAGCTTGCATGGGTTTTTAGTAAGTTTTGAGAGTCATTAATGTGTCTAGTAAGTTGGTATATTTAATGTCCTTGTCTCCCATGTTTGTGTGGGAATTGTTAAGTGTTTAATATCCTTGTCCTCCATGCTAGCTATATATATCTCACCATTGTAAGAGCTAAATTGATCATTGAATAGAATTCAAGAAAAAAGTGAGGATTTGTTTCTTCTTTGGTTCTTTAGAGAACTTGCGAACTTATCAAGGATTCTTCCTTGTGGCGTGCAAATTTTATACCTTCGGTTCATGATTAAGCTATAATCATTGGGTCGGGGTTTGTTACTTTATACTTTCAGTTCACATTTCATTTATAAATGTTGGGTCGGAGTTTCCTACCAAAATCTGAATTTTACCTTTCTTGGGCAAGCATTCCAACATTGTTTGCTGGGTCTCAACGCATGTCGATTGAGGTTCGCATCATTTGGTATCAGAGCTTAGGCTCTAAAATCAGGTTTACTATCTTTTTATCTTTCGTTTCTTGCTATCATTCTATCTTTTTATCCTTCACTTTGTTTCATTGTTCTTGTTTTGTGACGTACCAAGTTGAAAAAAAAAAAAAAAAAAAAAAAAACGTCAAAAAATAAAAAAAAAGAAAGAAGGAGACAGTCAAAAATAAAAAAAAAAAAAGTGATATTGAAGTAATAGATACTATCATTTGGTACTTATCAATGTTTTTTTTTTTTTCTCTTGAATCGTGACTCTTATAGTTTCATTTCTCTCAAAGAATCTAGTTTTTGTCCTCTCCCTTTGATTCATTGTTTCTATAATATTTTCTTGCCATCGGTATAAGTTTAAATTCTACAAGTTGAATTTCTTGATCACGTTTGTTAGTTCAATAAAGAACTAAAAAGGGGAAACTATGAGTGGAAAAAAGCAAGAGAGTGTGAGACTAATATGGGGAAAAAGCCAATTTAAGAGTGAAACACAAGTGTGATTGACATAAGTTGAGTGTAAACATGTAAGGGAGTGTTGTGAGGAATTATCTCTAACATTTTTTTTTCTATAGTTTCAAAAATATGACTTTTAGGGGTGACACATCAAACAAAGAAGGAAGGGACGAGTCATCTTTCATGTTGCAGGATTTACAACAACAATTTGAACACATGAACATGGTGTTTAATGAGATTCAACATCGGATGGATAGGCAAGATGTTGTTATTGCTACTTGGCGCGAGGGGCGTCCCCAAAGAGTCCTTAATGCAAGAAGGCAAGAAAGGCGTATACACGTCGATGATTTTGGTGGCAACCACGAGGATGAGTTCGAAGATGAAGAGGATTAAGCTTCATTGAACGATGAGGGCAGGTTTGTGCCAAGCGGAGAAAGGCATGGTAGAGGTTTCCGAAGAGATCTGAGATGGCGAGATGGGACTGACAGAAACCTAGGAAACATCAAAATGAAGATACCATCATTCCAAGGAAAAAACGATCTAGAAGCATACTTGGAATGGGATAAGAAAGTGGAGTTGATTTTTGAGTGCCACAACTACTCTGAGGAGAAAAAGGTAACACTCTCTGTCATTGAGTTTACTGACTATGCTATTATAACTGACTATGCTATTATATGATGGGATCAACTTGTGACAAATAGGAGAAGAAACCATGAGAGGTCTATTGAGACGTGGGAGGAAATGAAGGCCCTTATGAGTAGGCGGTTTGTCCCTAGTCACTACTATAGGGACTTGTATTAAAAATTACAAAGTCTTACCCAAGGCTATAGGAGCATGGATGACTACTACAAAGATATGGAAATTGCCATGATCCGAGCTAATGTAGAGGAGGATAGGGAAGCTACCATGGCAAGGTTTTTGAATGGGCTGAATCGGGACACTGCCAATGTGGTGGAGTTGCAACACTACGTGGAGTTGGAGGACATTGTGCACATGGCAATAAAGGTGGAACGACAGCTTAAAAGGAAAGGAACTCGGTCATTTCAAAATCCGGGCTTTTCTACTTCATGGAAATCAAATTGGAAAAAAGACGAAGGAGCTATTTTAAAGGCAAAAACTAAACCACCAAAAAGGAGAGATGAAGTTCCCAATGTCAATAAAGGTAAAACCGAATTCCAAACTCGTAATCATGATATTAAATGTTTTCATTGTTTGGGAGTAGGTCACCTAGCCTCACAATGTCCAAATAAGAGGACCATGGTCGCACGTATTGATGGAGAGGTGGAAACCGAAAGCGAGAGCGATGATGACCAAATGCCACCATATGAGGACACTTATGATAATGATGTGGAGTATCTAGTGGAGGGTGAGTCACTTGTGGCTAGGCATGCTTTAAGTGCCCAAGTCAAAGAAGATGACATAAAACGACAAAGGGAGAACATTTTTCATACTAGATACCACATCAACAACAAGGTATGTAGTATGATCATTGATGGGGGAAGTTGTACTAATGTGGCCAACACTACTTTAGTTGAAAATTTGACTTTACCTACCTTGAAACACCCTAAACCGTATAAGTTGCAGTGGTTGAATGACTATGGGGAAGTTAAGGTAAATAGGTAAGTGCTAGTTTCTTTTTCAATCGTGAAGTACAAGGATGAAGTATTTTTTGATGTTGTTCCAATTTCAATGCATACGGGTCACATTTTATTGGGCAGACCATGGCAATTTGATAGGAAGGTCACTCATAACGGGTTCAAGAATAGGCATTCTTTTGTAAAAGACTATAAAACCGTTACTCGTGTACTGTTGACTCCAAGACAAGTATATGAAGATCAAATGAAATTGAAAAGAGAGAATGAGTCCAAGAAAAATTGAGACCAAGAGTTCAAAAAAAGATGATGAAAAAGAGAGTGAAAGAAAAAAAGGGAGTGAAAAGAAAAGAGAGAGAGAGAGAGAGAAGAAAATGAGAGAAAAACAAAAAAAAATGAGTTTTTATGTTAAGGCGAGTGACGTCAAGAGTGCTTTTTATACAAACTAGCCAATATTTCTACTCTAGTATAAAGAGGCATGTTTTAATACTAATGAACTTGACGAATCTTTGCCTAGTGTAATTGTCTCTTTGTTGTAGGAATATGAAGACGTGTTTCCTAATGAAGTGCCTAGTGGATTGCCACCTATTAGAGGAATAAAGCATCATATTGATTTTGTGCCTGGCAAGGCACCGATTTCTAAAGCTCCATATCGGATGGCTCTAACAGAACTTCGAGAGTTGAAGGGGTAGTTGCAGGAACTACTGGACCAGGGTTTTATTTGATTGAGTGTTTCGCTCTGGGGAGCTCCAGTTTTTTTTGTGAAGAAGAAGGACGGGTCGATGCGTATGTGCATTGATGACCATGAGATTAACAAGGTAACCGTGAGGAACCGTTACCCATTGCCTCGTATTGATGATCTCTTTGACCAGTTGCGGGGAATGCAGGTCTTTTTGAAGATCAACCTACAGTCAGGGTATCATCAGGTGAGGGTTAGATCAGAGGATGTAGCGAAGACTGCTTTCCGAACCAGATACGGCCATTATGAGTTCTTGGTTATGCCATTTGGTTTGACCCATGCGCCTGTAGTGTTCATGGATCTGATGAATAAGGTTTTCCATGAGTATTTGGATCAGTTCGTAGTGGTGTTCATTGATGACATTCTGGAATACTCGAGGAGTCTGGAAGAGTATAAAAACCATTTGAGGTAGGTACTACAGATTCTGCGAGAGAGGAAGTTGTATGCCAAGCTGAAGAAGTGTGTGTTCTAGTTGAATTAGGTTGCGTTCTTAGGTCATGTGGTGTCTAAGGGCAGTATCTCAATTGATCCCAGCAAAATTGAAGTTGTGGTGGACTAGACGAGACCGAAGAGTGCGTAGGAGGTTCGAAGTTTTCTGGTACTGGCGGGTTACTATTGTCAATTTGTAGAGGGTTTCTCTAAATTGTCTGAACCTCTGACACATTTGATCAGGAAGGGGGTGAAGTTTGATTGGACTAGTGATTGCGAGTAGTGCTTTCTTTAGTTGAAGCATCGGCTAGTTACTGTTCCAGTATTGACCATTCCTTTCGGGGATGACGGTCTTGTGATCTATAGCGGCGCATCCCTGAAGGGTTTGGGATGTGTTCTTATGCAACAGGGTAAGGTAGTAGCTTATGCTTCTTGGTAACTTAAGGAGTATGAGAAGAATTACCCTACGCATGATTTGGGATTGGCCACTATAATTTATGCACTAAAGATCTAGCGACACTACCTGTACATGTTTAGTGTGAGATTTTCACTGACCATAAAAGCCTCAGGTACTTTTTCACACAGAAGGAGCTGAACATGAGGCAGAGGCGGTGGATAGAGTTGGTCAAGGACTACGATTGCACGATTAGTTATCACCCGAGGAAAGCTAATGTGGTAGCTAACGCGTTGAGTCGAAAGTCAAAGCATGCAGCAGTATCTGCAGTTGTAGCTCAGCATCATATCAGACGGGATCCTAGAAAGCCTTGGCATGGAATTGGTGGTTGGTGATTATCAGGATTTCATTGCTACCTTGGTGATCCAACCGACTTTGTTTGAGCGTATTAAAGTCGCGCAGGCTAATGATGCAAAGTTAGCTGAGATTGTGGAGAAAGTATAGCAAGGATTGGTTGTGGATTTTAACATCTCTGATGGAGGTGTGTTGAGGTTTGGGACTAGGCTATGTGTTTCACATGATGACAAGATCAGAAGGACGATTTTGGAGAAGCACATCGTTCTTTGTATGTGGTACATCCGGGTAGTACGAAGATGTATTGGGATTTGCGCGAGTCCCTCTAGTGGAGTGGTATGAAGAGGGAGATTGCCCAATTCATGAAGCAGTGTCTGATGTGTCAATATATGAAAGCTGAGCATCAGAGGCCAGCGGGGCCGTTGCAGCCTTTGCCTATTTTGGTGTGGAAATCGGAGCACATTTCCATGGACTTTGTTACTAGATTGCTGCCAACGCTTCACGGGCAGAATGCTATTTTGGTAATCGTGGACAGGTTGACGAAATCTGCTCAATTTGTACCGATGAAGGTTAGCTACCCTTTGAGTAGGCTAGCGGACCTGTATATGCATGAGATAGTGAGAATGCATGGATACTGGTGTCCATTGTTTCAGATCGAGATCCGAGGTTTGCTTCTCGATTCTGGAAGAGTTTGTAGGAAGTACTGGGGATGAAGCTTACTTTTAGTACGACGTTCCACCCCCAAACTGATGGACAGTCGGAGAGGACGATACAGATCTTAGAGGATATGTTACGGGCTTGTGTATTAGACTTCAGTGGTAGTTCGATTCAGTTTCTATCATTAGTAGAGTTTGCCTATAACAACAGATTCCAGGCTAGTATCAGGATGGCACCGTTCCAGGCTCTTTATGATCGGAAATGTTGATCTCCTTTGTATTGGGATGAGGTTGGTGAATGTCAGGTTTTAGGACTTGAACTCTGCAGTGGGCACCTGAGAAGGTGGGTTTGATCCGAGAGAGGATTAGATCGGCTTAGAGTCAGAAGAAGAGTTATGCAGATGTTCGCCGCCGTGAGTTGGAGTTTGAGGTGGGGGTAAGGTATTCCTTAGAATCGCTCCAGTGAAGGAAGTGATGAGATTCGGGAAGAAGGGCAAGTTGAGTCCGAGGTATATAGGATCATTTGATATTCTTGAACGAGTGGGTCCAGTAGCCTACCGGATTGCACTTCCCCCTATGCTCTCGAGGATCCATGATGTATTTCACGTATCCATGTTGAGGAGGCACGTACCGGATCGGTCACATGTTATTAGTTACAAATCCTTGGAACTTGGGGATGCTTTGGCGTATGAGGAAGTACCAGTTCAGATTCTGGACTAAAAAGTTCAGAAGTTGCGTACCAAGAAATACCATTAGTAAAGGTATTATGGAAGAATCATGCGGTTGAGGAAGCTTCTTGTGAATTAGAAACGGAAATATGTTGAAAGTATCCGTAGTTATTCTGAGTAGTAGTTGGATAGCAGGGTTGGTATAGGTATGTATGTATGTATGTAGCACTCTTTTATCATAGTAGTAGTAGTAGTATTGTGTGGTTAGTCTCTAGGAGAGTCTTGTAGTATTGTGAGCTCCTGAGACCGTGTATGTATGTAACCACGATATTCCTCCACCATAAGTGAGGGAATGAATGTATGTATATATGTATGTATCGTAACGAGGATGCGAATAAATGGCTGCTGGTTCTTCTTAGAGTATGTATGTATCGTAGCGGGGCTGTGTATAAATGGCTGCTGGTTCTTCTTAGAGTATGTATGTTTCGTAACGGGGCTACGTATAAATGGTTGCCGGTTCATCTTAGAGTGTGTATGTATTTGGAAGTATGAATGTGTTCATAATAAGAGATTGCAAATTTCAAGGACGAAATTTTTGTAAGGAGGAGATGTTGTAAGAACCCGACTCGTGATAAATGGATTAAATTAATTAAGAGAGGGGTAAAAAGGTAATTGTGCAGACTTCATCGACGAGACCATCATTCGTTGATGAAGGCTAATGGCTCCTCGTCGACGAGATTCAGACTCTCGTCGACGAGGGAATGCTGAGAGGTTTGGAAAAATTGGAAACATCCGGCTAGTCGACGAAACCACCGTCTCGTCGACGAGGAACCTGATGAACTCATCGACAAAGACGCCATCTCGTCAACGAAGATGCCATCTCGTCGATGAATCAACCTGAGTCAAAGGCCTTTAAAGATCTTCGGGGTTGCTTTGGGGCTAACAAAAACCATCTCTCTCTCTCTCTAGAATTCGGAGCTCTCTCTCTCTCTCTCTCTCTCTTGATTTCTTCGCCATTTATCACCTGATTCATAAATCCGACATTACTGCGAGGATCAGGGAAGGATTCTCTACGTTTATAGCGGATCGAAATCTCGTTTCGAGCAGTTTTGGGTTTCAGGCTAAAATTGAGGTAAGGCTCGGTTTTCATTTCTATTTCAGAATATGTATAGTAGTAAGGATTGTAAGCATATATCGTACTATGGTTTATAGGTTTTGGAGTCTCAATTCGTAGTTTTGGGGACCGTAGAGTTCGTAGTTGGATTTTCGGGTTAAGGTAAAGGGATTCAGTTTATATCAATTACTTTTTGAAATCGAGATCGGTAAGTGTGTAGGTTACAATCGTATGTATGTTTTGGTAACTTATTTGGGGAAATCTATCAAGTAAAATATGGGATTTTCAGGTTACAGTTTTCGGGGAAATTTGGGGATTTCGGGTGTCATCTCTGCTTTATTTGGAAAACCATTTACTTTGTTTAAACTATATTATTAAGATGACTATTATCCATATTTGTATAAAACTATATGCTTGAATTGGCTAGTGGCGGCTAATTACCGTACGTAGAAACAGCTATGTGACGGCTAATTACCACGTTGTGCCATGTACCGGTGTCAAAACCGTAGGCGAGAGTGTCCGGATCTATATCCGAGGGTGTGAAATATCACCAGTATGTTCCGGTTCGTCACTGATGGGTGTGAGCTATACCGTATTGGCAACGTAATTGCTGTGAAGCTTTGGGTTTCATAGAGTAGTTGCATATTAGTGTGACAAAACTGACCGTATGTTTGGGTATCGCATGTACTGGAATGGAATTGTGAAAATATTGGAACTGTATGGAAATGTTTTCGAACTGTATCGTATTGTATGGTGTTATGTTTTACTTAAAATAACGCTAGTATGCCACACACTGATATAACCTGCTTTCTTCCTTACTGAGAGGTGTCTCACCCCGAATGTACGTACAAATCTTTTCAGGTCCTTTGGGTAGCCGAAACTAGCATCCTATTATCTGGAAGCGGGGGTGTCGTTTAGCTACATTTAGTGCCTGATTAGGTATGATTTTTGTAACCGAGTTGTCGTGATGGTTTTTGTAAACACCCGGAGTATGTATTGTAATTATGGGATTGTATATCTTAGTATTGTATGGGTTTGTATATCCTAGCGTTGTATAGACTCTGGTATGGTATGTTATATGGATAGACAAAACATTTTCTATGGCGTATTTGATGAGTATGGATGTGTATGTGTATGTGCATAGGGCATCTGTATACCCACAGGGTCGAGCCCTCTTATTGTATTGTATCATGTATGTTTTAATTGATACAGAGATAGGTTAGGTTATTTTTTTCACACATGGGACCCACCTATGGGATCGAGGCGTGACAATATTGAGCCGATAGTTTATCATTTTGAAATTATGTATTTTCAGATATATATTGCAGTACAGTTTTAAAATATCATTTCAGATACAGTTAAATCATAACAGTAATGTGTTTACATGAAGCCTCATGCTAGCCACACACTAATAATAATATAATCCGTCTTACTAAGAAGTGTCTCACCCCATTATACAAATCATCTTTCAGGTCCTATAGGAAATCGAACCTAGCATACTACGGGGCTGGGATTGGATAGTTAGTAGTGATTGTTAGAGCCGGTGAGACATTAAACATCAGTTTTTGTTCTTTTTGGGTTGTAATATTGTGATATGGAGTTATGTATGTATATATTTGGGAACAATTAGAACTCTCGTAAAGTGATTTGATGTTTTAGTATTTTCCGTTGTATGGTTTTATTTTTAGTAATGATAGGTACTCCCGGGATTCCTCGATTAGGGTGGGTTGCAGTATTTATGGTATCAGAGAGACTTATATGTCTTACTAGCACTTCGGGCCCACTCTGGGGTTCGGGGCACTATGCATAGCCGCTTTTTCTTTAGAATTTAATCGGTTAACGGGAGCGTGTGAGCCTAGGGATGCTAGGATAGTAATTCTTCCGAAGTTGAACTAATTAAACTAGGGTATGTGAATACAGAGATTTGTACGAACACCGCAGGCACTGCTTTAGGATCCCTGCAGGCATTTCTCCAAGAATCAGCTAAGGGGATAAATTATGTTAGGTATTTTCAGAAAATTCACCTATTAATTCATAGTATTTAATTACAGAAAAGATATATATATAATTTTTCAGAATATTCATGCATATGAGAATTATGTTTATGAGTTATTATATTTTTGGGAAACTAGGTGTTTGAGTTGAGTAAACCCTAGAAGTTGACTTAATATTATTTTTCAGCAAAATATATTCTTCCCAAACAATTAGCATATTATAGAATAATACTCAAATTGTGTGGCATGAGTATAAATACTTTACTGCAGATGTTAGCATGCCAAATTATTTTCTAATTACACAAAACAAGCATGATTTGATAACCATTTTTAGAAAAACTATAAAAAGAATAGAAATTATGGTATTTTTTAGTCTATCGTGAAAACTCAGTTATAGCCGACCTTCGATGCCGTAATAATATAACTGGCTCAGTGCCATGACAATATAGCCGACCTAGATGTTGTGATAATATAGCCAACTCAGCGTCGTGACAATATAGTCGGCCTAGATGCCGTGATAATATAGTTGGCCCAATGTCGTGACAATATAGCTGGCCTAAATGCCGTGAACAGTATCAATATGACAGTTTATTTAGAAATCATGATAAGACAAATTTATATAGAATTATGCAAATGACATATTTTAGGAGGAAAATTTTATGTTGCAGTTATACTATATGAAGTTTACTATATAGTAGCAGAACCCTGATGGATCGTTCAGATACAGAGCACGGTACCATTGCTATATAGGATAGACATCCAGTGCAACCACATTATTAGATATGGTGTAGGTGGATGGACGCCAATTAGCCATAGAAGAGTAGAGTTACCCCTTGGACTCCGGATCAGCTGGGTAGGCAATCGAGCATACAGTTACAGCTACAGATACAAACATAGTTTTACTTAGGTTGGTAGGCCAGCCAGAATTAAGTCAAGCCTTCGACTTGCACAACCCGAATCATGTAGGGTTAATTCATGACTTAGCCTTCCATCCAGAGGAAAACTTTCAGTATATACAAATGTAATATATGATTTACATGTATATAGAAAGTTATTGTGATACAGTATGCTTATGTTGAAGAATATGATTTTACTAGATCTATAACTATATGAGTACAAATTTACTTGATTTATTAGTTACAGTTATTTCAGTACAAATGACTATATATAGTATATGTTTATAGCACACTAGAACTCATGTTGCCACACACTGATAATAATCTATCCCATCTTATTGAGAGGTGTCTCACCTCAGAATTCAAACATTTTAGGAAATCAAGACAGACGAGCGGAGTGAGCTCCAAGGTAGAGGAGATCTTAGTACCCGAGTATTCAGGGTAAGTTTTTTAGAGTTAGGGATATGTTTTGTATAATCCCTAGAGTATTTTATGGATTTTTGGGGATGTATATACATATATATATATATGTGTGTGTGTGTGTGTGTGTGTGTGTGTGTACGGAGGCTATAGCACTCTGGTATTGTATATAAGACTTATATACATTATGTTTTCCGCTACAGCAATAGTATGTCCTTACGGACAGGTATATCCCCAGTACCCCATCCTGGGTCGGGGTTGACTGTGTGGATATTATTATCAGTATTAGAGTATTTATATTTATAGCAACATAATATTTGGGGCTTCACATTTTGGTATCATTGGTATCAGAGCTTTATATGATAAGGAAAAGAAAAATATAGTAGAAATTTTGGGTCGTGACAGTTTGGTATCAAAGCCTAAGTTGCTAGGTTCTGTAGGCTTCAGTGTACAGCGAAAAACAATACTAGGTATAGGAATGGATCTTGATGAGGATAGGATATGGTAGATCAGGATGTTAGTAAGTTATTATTGGAGGTTAAAGAAGAATTTAGTATTTTGTCTCGCAGCTTGGAGGCAGGAGTTCCGTGGTTGTTTATGTGATTTTCTTGGAATAACAATTTCAGGAAAGTCATGATAAACTATCGTCGATTTTTGTTTCTGAGTGGTAAGACTAAACCTTAAATTGGGAATAAGGATGTTAAGTCGATTAGTGGAAAAAGGCTATTTTACGGTTCTTAATTAGATAAATGTACTAGTTATGTTATGAAGTTAGGATTCTCAGACTATTTTGTTCTATTTTTGGGATGGACCCTAGAAATAGAAATGCACACGCTAGGGGTGGTAATGATGCAGGGCCTTCCAGTATGGGCGGCAGTGATTCTGATGCGGTATTGCGTAGTGTCGCCCAACAAGTAATGGCGGAGATAGCAAGAAAATCAAGAGAACAAGGTTGCCCACCAGCTTACCAGGGCTGCTCGATCGACAAGTTCACTCGTATGAATCCCTCGTCGTTCTAAGGAGGAGCCGACTAGCTCGTGGTAGAGAATTGGGTCCAGGAGATTGAGGAGACGTTGGCAGTTCTCCTTTGCACTGAGGAGTAGAAAGTATTATTTGTCACTTTTTAAGATGACAGGGGAGGCTAAATGTAACGACCTGCTATTTATTTTCCAGTTTTGATTTTTTTTTTTTTTTTTTTTTTTGTAATGCTCTGATACCTACTAGACTAAACCAAACCATCAACCTAAGCAGCGAGAAGCAGAATTCATATAAACACAATCAAGAAAATATACAATACTAGAGTACTAAAATGTTCCCCAAAATATACATATATGACTACTTCCCAAAATACCCTCAATTGGGCTAGGGCTATACATAAATACTCACTCTATTGATAGGGCAGTACTGAAGCCTCTCTATCTGTGAGCCTGATCTGCTCGCCTACCTGGATCCCCTGAAAAATGTTAAGGTAATGGGATGAGACGACACTTAGTAAGACGAAATATGTTATTGCTAGTGTGTGGCAAATGAGTTACAATACTAAGAAGATCTGTTTCTATATAATCACGTATAACTAAATCTGTAAATATAGTACAAATAATATAACCACCACCTTCCCATGTTGCTTAACATATCTGTATTTTAGGTTTCTATACATAATACTTATAGTATATATATACATATATTCCCTATTTCTGTGAAATTGTACATACATAATAATAACTGAAAACTTCCTTGGATGGATAATTGTATGTCATGATTTAACCCCTCATGACAGGGTTGTGCGGCCCGTAGGCGGGATCTAACCTGGATGGCCGACCAAGTTAAACCACTATACTCCATCAGTCTGATCAACCCTCCTCAACCTATATCTGATGGGGAGCTTGTCCACTCGTGGGCTATATACGATCGACTTACATACCATGTATTATCTGAATAGGTGGTTGCACTCTATACTATATGTAGCAATAGTACTGTGCTCTGTAAATTGTATCTGTAATGGACCATCAGGTTCTGATACTATATAATACATCTTTATATACAATTATCTGTTTTACTATGATTCTGTAATAACTGTATAAACCATGATGTTGTGATAAACTGTATCTGTATCAACTGTATTTCTAAAATAAACTATAAAACTGTATATTATGGTACTGTAAACTGTATCTATATCAACTGTATAATCATAGTATTCTGTAATTACTATAAAACATATCCACTGTCTGTATATTCTATAAAACATAACTCTGGAAAATACTGTAAAACATGTTTCTGTACTATATCTATATTCTCAAGCCACACAGTAATTTTAAACATATTATACATAATTGATAAACTATATAAAGTTCTACTATGAATCATAATCTGGTATAAATATACATTTCATACTGAAAATCATGCTAAAACTGCCTAGCGTAGCATATTTCCCTTACCTGATTCATGTTAAAAACCCCTCACGGTGACGGGTCTTACACCCGTTGGGTTCTCCACTCAACACCTTAAAAACCATATATCTCAGAACAAAACATCATTATTTCTATGTCTACAACATTTCCTACAATTGCTGAAAAGTCAAATTTCAACAAAAAGACCTTACCCTGAATCTAGGATGAAATCCAACTCTGTCCCACCGACGATCCACTCCGAAAGACTTGAAGAGAACTTCCCTAGGAGCATCGTGGTGGCCTCAGATCATCGATCTGGCGAATGACGAAGCCAAAATCAAAGAGAGAGAGAGAGAGAGAGAGAGAGAGAGAGAGAGAGAGAGAGAGAGAGAGAGAGGAGAAACTGTAGGAGAGAGAAAATGAGAGGATTTTGGTGAAAATTATGCATTTAACCCGGATTTAGGCTATTTATACCATGGGATTCATCAATGAGCCACGTCACCTCTTCAACGAGTCCTATAGAAAGTTCGTCGATGAACCTGCACCCTCATCGATGAATTTCAGACTTCCCAAAAATCCTCTCTCGGTATCTTCTCGTCGACGAGATAGAACCTCGTCAATGAGATCCTGAAGAACCCTCAACGACGAATCCCCTGTGTTCGTCGACGAGACTTGGGAAATTTCTTGGGATTATTACATCCAAAGTGCAATGTCATCGACGAATGCTTCGTCGGCTGCCTCCTTCTGTTACTGTTTCCATTTTCCTCCCTCTTTATTATCTAAATACCATTATTCTTCAGGTCGTTATACTAAAAGTTGGTGGACGTCAGTGAGGTTACTAGAGGAGTAAAGACCGGTCCTATATAGCTTTGACCTAGAGCCGCTTCAAGGAGATGTTCTTCGAACGGTACTTCCCCGCTACTTCCATGAATGAGAAGGCATCATAATTTCTGAATTTGAACCAGGGGCATCTGACAGTTTAGCAGTATGTAGTTAGATTTGTAAAGTTGTCCTGATTTGCCCCATACATGATGCCAGATGAGGAGAAAAAGGTGAGGAAGTTCGAGGAAGGCCTGACACATAGTATCTATAAGTAGGTAGTGGCATTCCAGGTCCCGACCTTCTTAAAGTTAGTAGATAAAGCTACAGTGATAGAGACCAGCCTACAAAGAGGTGCTAGAATGCATAGTCAGAGGAAAAGGCCAATGCCTCCTAACTTCAAAGTAGGTACCAATCGAGGATCAGGGAGGAGAGACAGAAATAGTAGGGGATAGGGACAGGAGGTGGAGAGTCGTGGGTATTAGGGTGAACAGACCAATCCTATTTGCCCCATATATAGCAAGAGACATATAGGAGAGTGTCGAGTAGGAAGAAATGTCTATTACCAATGCGGTAGTCCCAGCCACATCGCTTGAGTTTGTCGAGCACCACTCAATAATATGCTTGCCCATAGACCATTCTAGGGAAATAACCAAGTACCCCGAGGAGGCCAGTAGAGGAATACCGTGCAAGTACGAGTTTATGCATCGACACTAGGAGATTTAGAGGCGGCCGACGATGTGGTGACAGGTACTATTATGATGTTTTCAATTAAAGCTATTATTTTTTTTTTATTCAGGGGCAACACACTCGTTTATTTCTCGGGAATACATTAGACTATATGGGATAGAACCCCAGTTATTGCATGTTGAATTGTATGTGGCCACACCGAGAGGAGCAGTAGTAGTTTGTAGAAAAGTACTCAAAGGTTATCCAGTGGATATTCAAGGGAAAGTGCTACCAACCAATCTTGTAGTGTTGAATATGCATGGGTTTGACGTAATTCTAGGGATGGACTAGCTAGCTGCTAACCGTGCCAGTATAGATTGCCATAAGAAAAAAGTAGTATTCAGACCTCCTAGGGAGCATTAGTATAGATTTGTGGGATCGTGTGTGTGCTCTTCACCACAGTTGTTGTCGGCTATTCAAGCGAGGAGGCTACTATTGGATGGGTGTCATGGGTACTTAGCTTGCGTAGCTTGTGTAAAGGAAACACCAGGGGGAGAATTGAAGCTTGCAGACATTCCAGCAGTAAGGGAATTCTCAAATGTCTTTCCAAAAGATTTACCTAAATTGCCTCCTGATCGTGAAATTGAATTTGTCATTGACTTACTTCCAGGGACGGCGCCGATATCTAAAGCTCCTTATAGGATGACTCCAACTGAATTAAAAGAATTAAAGGAGTAGTTGTAGGAATTACTAGATAAAATATTTATCAAGTCCAGTATGTCACCACTACAAAAAAAATTAGCTTTTAGTGACGAATTTATTAGTGACAGATTCAATTTTGTCACTAAAAGTGGGTATTAGTAACGGTTTTTAATAACTGTCACTAATAGTGTAAGCATTAGTAACAGTTTTAGCACCCATCACTAATACGACTCTATTAGTGATGGTTTTAAAACCGTCACTAATAACTTTGTCACTACAAAGTAATTTTTCCGCCCAAACTATCGCGGAAAACCATTTTTCACACAGAAATTATCCCGAAAAAAGTATTAGCAAAGATTGTATGGGTATTAGTGACGAATAAAATCTGTCACTAATAGTCTTTTTATCTAAAAAATTTAAAAATAATTTTGTAAATAATAGTAGTGATGGTTTGGGAAAATTTGTCACTAATAAGAGGGTATTGGTGACGGTTTAGATTCATCACTTATAGTCTTTTTATTTAAAAATTTTAAAAATAATTTAATTAACAATATTAGTGACAGTTTGAAAAGATTCGTCACTAATAATATGGTATTAGTGACAATTTTGATTCGTCACTAATAAGCTCTTTATTTAAAAAAATAAAAATAATTTAGTTAAATATATTAGTGACAATTTGTGAGGTATTAGTGACAGTTTAGATTTGTCACTACTACGCATAAGTATATTTACACGTTCGACTTGGGTTTCTCCAAATTCCCTCATTTCCCTTTCCCTCCTCCCCTCCCGATCCTCTTCTCTCCGTCGCAGCGTTAGCCCCTCGTCGTCGCCATTCATCACAGCCCCTTGCCGTCACCGTTTGTCGCAGCCCCTCGCCCGTCACCGTTTGTAGACCGTAGCAACCCCTCGAGGATCTCCCAATATGCCTCTCCATTTTCCCTCCTATTTCTCCCTCCTCCTTTCTTTCCCAATCTCCCATGATACCCAATCTCTCAGGTCATACCCCACTCCAGCCATTCCCCCCGCCGCCGCCATCGCCGCCGCTACAACCATTGGTTCCCACCACTGTTGCTTCCCGCTACTCGCCTAAGGTCATTCCTTCAGGTTCGTCTTCTTCTTCTTATTATTATTATTATTATTATTATTATTATTATTATTATTATTATTATTATTATTATTATTATTATTATTATTATATCTCGTGGGGAGCGTTGGTTCTATTTGTGAAGTAGAAATACGGGACGATGAGAATGTGTATCGACTATAGGGAGATCAACAAAGTGACAATTAAGAATAAGTATCATCTTCCCCGTATTAACGATTTGTTCGACCAGCTCTAGGGAACACACGTATACTCTAAGATTGATCTTAAGTCAGGGTATCACCAAGTAAAAACTAAGGCAAAGGATGTTTCAAAGACAGCATTCCGAACGAGGTATGGACATTATGAGTTCTTAGTTATGCCGTTTGGATTGACGAATTCTCCTGTGGCGTTATGGATCTAATGAACATGGTGTTTCATGAATATCCGGACCAGTTTGTGGTGACTTTCATTGATGATATTATGATCTATTCGAAGAGTACATATGTAACGACCTGCTTATATTATCATATAATAAAACATGATAAATAAAATAGTCAACCCAAACCCGACGGTAGCGGGGACACCTGTCATACATAGTGGAAACCTAGGCAGTAATAAATGTAAATCACATTCTCATAACCATAAAATATAAAATATCAGAGCTAACTACAATCCACAGTAATACTGTATTCACATACAACCTCAAAATATCAAAAATACAACTAGGATCCCACAACAAAAATCTCCTGACCCTAGCCAAAACTTACCCTCCTAGCAGCGTACTACAATTGACTCAACGGCGATCACGCTCCGCCGGTCTTTCTGGGTTTCCTAAAAATAATTTAATGTTCGAGGGTGAGACACTTATCCATAAGGGAAAATAAACTAAATGCAGTTGTGTGGCAACATGAACATTTAATGTAATTATGCATATACAGTACATTTCATATATCTGTAAACATTCATCATAACATACTGAATTAATCATATACTTTCGTATTTGCTAATAAATCATATCATTCATAAAATGTCTATTATAGCTAATAATACTAAAAACATACCCAGGATGAATAGCTAGCTGATGTCATGTATTACCTCACATGACAGGTTGTGTAGCCCGAAGGCGAGACCCGACAATGGCTGGCCGACCACTACAGAGTCAAAAATGTCTGTAAGTACGATGGGCCCACCATACCCTGGTCCAAACTGTCAGGTGGACGTCTACAACTCTACACTGAAAGCCACATTGACTATCCATCTCCCACCCCCTCGTGGGGGTGGTTAGCACCAATCTGAACATAGATATCTGATCTATATAGCTACGGTACCGTGCTCCTGAAATTGAACTAAAATAACATCCAGATTCTGATAACATATAATACATGATAATATAGTGTTTAACATAAAGGAATTGGTCGCATTTTCTATAATATCATAAATACGGCCTCGCGCCAAACATTTCATAAATATGGCCTCGCACCGATCATTTCGTAAATACGGCTTTGCGTTGATCATTTCGTAAATACAGCCTCGCGCCGAACATTTCATAAAAACCATTATGAATAAATAAATCAATTATCATGCATTTTCAAAATCATAATGTACTGTATTATTTCATAATTCCTAAAAACATGCTTTATTCGTAAAATTGCTATAACATAATACTTGTCACGTAAAATAATGTTCATGCCACACATTGTTGAGTAAAATCATACATTTCATTCTAAAATTTCACTTCCTGTATAACAACAGTATTTTCCCAAATATGCATTTTCTCAATAATATTCAAATATATAACATGCTTTCCTGAAAATTAATTTGCTGATAAATAATACTAATTTGCATGGACAATTAACTGCTTTAGTTTATTCCCTTACCTAAAATTGAGAAGAAACCCCCTAAAACCCTACTCATTCTGCACCCGCAGGGTTCCCCGAGCAACACCCTGATACCAACAATTCATAGAACTAAACTTTAGTATTTCTTTGTGAATAACCTTTCCTATAACTATGGGAAGACCAAATTCTGAATAAAATGTCATACCTCAACTTAGGGATGAATTTCAACTTGCTCCCACCAACGATCCGCTCCGGCAGATTTGGAGAGAACTTCCCCAAGAGCATCGTGGTGGCCTCAGATCGTCGATTTGGTGAACAACGGAGTCAAAATCGAAGAGAGAGGAGAGAGAAATCGTAAGGAGAGAGAGAGAGAGAGGAAGCGATTTTCTAATTTTCTTCTGCATAAAATCAAGCTTTTGCACTATTTATAGAGTCGGATTCATCAATGAGACATGCCACCTCGTCAACAAGTCCCTAAAAAGTTTCGTCGATGAACCTTCACCCCTCGTCAACGAAATTTAGAATTGCCAAAACCCTCCTCGATATTTTCTCGTTGACAAGACATACCCTCGTCGACGAGTCCAATTTTCGTGTCTTCGACCAATGCTCCGCTGCACCCTATTTTCTATTCCCATTTTCCTCTCTCTTAATTATTATTTAAATATCATTATACTTCGAGTCATTACAACAGAAGAGCACAAAAATCATTTGAGGCTAGTGCTACAGTTGCTAAGGGAAAAGAAGCTCTATGCTAAATTCAAGAAATGTGAATTTTGGTTAGAGAAAGTTGCATTTCTTGGACACGTGATATCTGGGGGTGGTGTTTCAATGGACCCTAGCAAGATAGAGATGGTGGTTGATTAGGCAAGACTGAGAAATGTTCATGAGGTTAGAAGTTTCTTAGGCCTGGCAAGATACTATCGGTGGTTTGTGGAGGGTTTTTTTTAAATTATCAGGTCCTCTGACATGGTTGACGAGAAAGAATGTAAAGTTTGAGTGAAGTGACGATTGTGACCAGAGCTTCCAAAAATTGAAACAAACACTGCACCAGTTTTGATCATCCCATTAGGAGATTGTGATTTTGTAATCTACAGTGACGCGTCTCTGAGAGAACTTGGGTGTGTATTGATGCAGTAAGGAAAAGTTGTGGCATACGCTTCTTAGAAACTTAAAGAATACGAGAAGAACTATCCTATGCATGATTTAGACTTGGATGCAGTGGTGTATGCATTGAAAATTTGGAGGCATTATCTGTATGGTGGAAAGTGTGAAATATTCACAGATCATAAAAGTTTATAATATTTTTTCACGCAGAAGGAATTGAATATGAAGCATAGGAGGTGACTAGAATTGATTAAAGATTACAACTGTACCATCAGTTACCACCAATGGAAAGCAAACGCGGTAGCTAATGCATTGAATCGGAAGTTGGGAAGTGCCTCAGTATCAGCAGTAGTAGCGCAACATTGGATCAAAATGGATTTTGAAAGACTTGGGGTGGATTTGATAGAAGGAAATCACCAGGCATTCATCGCCAATCTAGTACTTCAGTTGACCTTACTGGAGAGGATTAAGAATGCTCAGATGCAAGATACAAAATTGGTAAAGATTAGGGATAAGTGTAGACTGGACAAGGAACATATTTTAATATTTCAAATGATGGGGCTTTAAGGTTTCGTACCAGATTATACGTACCTAATGACCCTGAAATTAAAAAGACCATATTGGAAAAGGCGCACCGTTCCTAATATACGGTACGTCTAGGAAGCACGAAATTGTATAGAGATTTACGGGAATCCTTCTGGTGGAGTAATATGAAAAAAGATATAGCCCAATATGTAGAGCAATGTTTGACATACCAGCAGGTAAAAGCTGAGCATTAGAGACCGGCGAGACAGTTGCAACCACTCCACATTCCTGAGTGGAAGTGGGAACATATTTCTATGGATTTCATCACTCGATTACCACCAGCACTTCATGAACAGGATGCTATCTGGGTATCATTGACTAATTGACGAAGACTACCCATTTTATTCCCATTAGATTTAACTACTCCATGAGTAGGTTGGCGGAGCTATATATACAGGAGATAGTTATACTCCATGAAGTACCAGTGTCTATCGTTTCTGACCGAGACCCACGATTCACATCTTAATTTTGGAGGAGTCTGCAGGGAGCTTTGGGTTCTTAGTTAGCATTCAGTACCACATTTCATCCTCAGACCGATGGACAGACAGAGTGGACCGTACAAATACTGAAGGATATGCTACGGGCCTGTGTGTTGGACTTTGGAGGTAGTTGGATCCAGTATATGCCATTAGTTGAGTTTGCTTATAATAACAGCTACTAGGCCAGTATCGGGATGACACCGTATGAGGCGTTGTATGGTCGGAGGTGTCAATCTCCATTATATTGGAATGAAATTGGTGAAAGACATATTTTGGGGTCAGAGATAGTACAATGAACTTCTGAAAAAATCAAGCTTATCTAGGAAAGAATTAAAATAGCTCAAAGTCGGCAGAAAAGCTATACAAATACTCGCTAACGAGCGCTCGAGTTTGGTGTAGGAGATAATGTGTTCTTGAAAATTGCACCAATGAAAAGAGTGATGAAATTTGGGAAGAAGGGTAAGCTAAGCTCTAGGTACATTGGGTCATTTGAGATATTGTAAATAATCAATCTAGTTGCCCATAGGTTAGCATTACCCCCAACATTATCCAGAATCCATGACGTATTTCATGTGTCTATGTCGAAGAAATATGTCCTAGATCCATCACATATAATAAGTTATAAGGCACTGGAGCTTGGAGATACTCTACTGTATGAAGAAATGCCAGTTCAGATCATAAAGAGCAATAACTACGCACCAAGAAAATTCCATTAGTAAAAGTACTCTAGCGCAATCACGCAATTGAGGAAGCTTCATAAGAGTTAGAAGAGAAAATGCGTCAGAGATATCCTCACCTATTCAGTGGGGCCTAGCGTTGAACCAGTTAAGGTAAAGGTAAATAATTGTTTTGATTATTATCTTGTACAATGTAGGGTACTTAGTTATAAGTTAGTATTTTTGGTTTTAAGTTATGAATGATTTTGGGAGAGTTTTCTTTGATTAATTGTAATCTCCCAGAACTTCTATTATTACCACGGTATTCCTCTGCCATAAGTGAGGGTTATTAATAAAATTGGGACGGGACCGCTGTGTAGGTAGCCGCTAACTCTTTCTAGAGTCAGGTAAATAATTCATTAATTTCCAAATGAGGTTGTGATAAGTGTAAGTAAGCAAATTTCGAGGATGAAATTTTTATAAGGAGGGGAGAATGTAATGATTCAAAAAAAAATTTAATTAATTAATTAATTCAATAATATAATATAATATAATAATATATTAATATAATATAATATAATATATATAAATATAAATAGAGAGCCCCCATCTACGATCAATTCTCTCTCTCACGCCATTCTTTCTCTCTCTCTCCTCACCATCTCACTTTCTCTCTCCTTGATTTCTCGGCGAAATCGGTGCTGATTGAAGAACAAAAAATATCCCTAGGTTCCAAATTCAACCACCAACATTTTAATCGGAGTGGATTCGCCATTTGAGCGTCGTAGACACCACTCCTGTGATAAGGTAAGGAGAACAGATTATGTCAGTCATATTTTAAAATATTCCTGATTAAATATGAATATATGAATTTAATTATACTTAAGTGATTTAAATATATGCCTGTACTTGGGGATATTTTGGAATTAGATTAAATTGCAGGGATTTGATCATATTGGTGTTTTTAAATATGTTAGAAATTAAATTTAAATATGGGAAGTGGATCATACCTGTGTTTTCTTTAGAATTTACTAGGTTAATGGTAGTGTGTAAGCCTATGGATGTTAGGATAGTAATTATTCTGAGGTTGAACTGATTAAACTAGGGTATGTGAATACAAAGATTTGTGCGAACGTCGCAGGCACTACTTTAGAATCCCTGCAGGCATTTCTCTAGGAATCAGGTAAGGGAATAGATTATGTCAAGTATTTTTAGAAAATTCACTGATTAATTCGTAATATTTAATTACAGAAAAGATATATATAATTTTTCAGAATATTTAGGCATATGAGAGTTATATTTATGAGTTATTATATTTTTGTGAAACCAGGTGTTTGAGTTGAGTAAACCTTAAAAGTTGATTTAATCTTATTTTTCAGCAAATTATATTCTTCCCAGACAATTAGCATATTATAGAATAATGCTCAAATTTTGTGGCATGAGTTTAAATATTTTACTATAGATATTAGCATGTCAGATTATTCTATGATTACACAAAACAAGCATGATTTGATAATGATTTTTAGAAAAACTATAAACAGTACAGAAATTATAAAATTTTTTAGTATATCGTGACAATTCAATTATAGCTAGCCTCGATGTCGTGATAATATAGCCGGTTCAGTACTGTGACAATATAGCCGACCTAGATGTCGTGATAATATAGCCGACTCAGTGTCGTGACAATATAGCCAACCTAGCTGTCGTGATAATATAGCTAGCCCAGTGTCGTGACAATATAGCCGGCCTAGATGTCGTGAACAGTATTAATATGATAGTTTATTCAAAAATCATGATAAGATAGATTTTATATAGAAATATGCAAATGACAAATTTTAGGAGGAAAAGTTTATGTTACAGTTATACTATATAAAGTGTACTATATGATAGAAAAACTTTGATGGATCGTTCAGATACAGAGCACGGTACCGTTGCTATACAGAATAGACATCTAGTGCGGCCACACCATTAGATATGGTGTAAGTGGATGGACGCCGATTAGCCATAGAAGAGTAGTGTTACCCCCTAGAGTCCGGACTAGCTAGGTTGGCAATTGAGCATACAGTTACAATTACAGCTACAAATACAAACATTGTTTGACTTAGCCTAATAGGCGAACCAGAGTTAAGTCCAGCTTTCAGACTGCACAACTCGATTCATGCACGGTTAATTCATGACTTAACCTTCCATCCAGGGGAAAACTTTCAGTATTATACAGATGTAGTAGATGATTTACATGTATACAGAAAGTTATTATGATACAGTATGCTTATGTTGAAAAATATGATTTTACCATATCTATAACAGTATGAGTATAGATTTACTTGATTTATCAGTTACAATTATTTCAGTATAGATGACTATATACAGTATATGTTTATAGCACACTAGAACTCATGTTGCCACACACTGATAATAATCTATCTCATCTTACTTAAAGGTGTCTTACCCCAGAATTCAAATATTTCAGGAAATCAAGACAGACAAGTGGAGTGAGCTCTGAGGTAGAGGAGATCTTAATACCTTAGTATTCAGGGTAAGTGTTTTAGAGTTGGGGATATATTTTGTATAATCCCTAGAGTATTTTATGGATTTTTGGAGATGTATATGTATATGTACGGAGGTTATAGCACTCTGGTATTGTATATGAGACTTAGATACATTATGTTTTCCACAGCAGTAATAGTATGTACTTACGGACAGGTATATCCCTAGTACCCCATCTTAGGTCTGGGTTGAAAAATATAGTAGAAATTTTGGGTGGTAACAGTTCAATGAGAGAGAGAGAGAGAGAGAGAGAGAGAGAGAGAGAGAGAGAGGGAGATGTAGCTTTGATAGTGTAAAATTGGCGTTTCAGGAAATGCAGCTTTGAAAAGGAAGAATGTAGCTTTGAAAAGGAAGATTCATACTTATAGCAAGATGTATACGAGTTTTTTCCCGTTTTATAATTAAAAAGAAATAAAATATAAAATAATACTCTGATTGGGAAATTTTTTCCCAAAATAATGCTCACGTAATCTCGCAGCTTCATGCTGCGAGATTTAAACTGATGGCCACTCTGCCTTCGACGCGTGGCAAAGAGAGAAACAGGGGGCAGGTGACGCGTGGCGACGCTTGAAGAAATCTCGCAGCTCCAAGATGCGAGATTTAAGAAGCCATTGAACGGAGAGGCGACGCGTGGCTGCGAGATTACAAGGCATCGATTTGGTCGTGACGCGTGGCGGAAATCTCGTAGGACGAAGCTGCGAGATTTGCGCCTAACATCCATCCGCGTGGTGACACGTGGTAAATCTCGTAGGATGGTTCTGCAAGATTTGCTTGGTCTGCTGAATTCCTCCCCGAGCCCTCTCAGAACACAATATTGCAGAGGAGAAAGGGAGAAAAGTTGCAGACCTTCGAGCTTGCAGAGGACCGTTGCGTTGGCAGGTGACCGTTCGAGGTGCAGGTGACCGTTCGGGCGAAGGCGAAGGCGAGGCGAGACTATTTAAGGGCCAAAGATGGGGTATGTTATTTAATATTTAGAAAAAAACGTGAATATTTTATTTAACTTACTGAGATTTACATGAGATAATTATTTATGTTTTGAGTTGGTTTGATATCACAGGCCGCGTTCCGACTATTTGGGTTCGTTGCTGCATCTAGAGGAATGTTAGTTTTTTTAATTAATAATTTCATTAACATTTATGTCTTTAATAGTATTTGTATATACTCCGCATAATCATGTAAATTTTTAATAATATAATCTGAATATTTGAAATAAAAAAAAAAGTATATTGATCAAATATTTATGCTTCAAATTTTATCTTCAATATTTTAAATTTACATATTCATTAATATCAAAGAAGAAATAGTGTTTAGGACATTTGTTTGTTTGTATTTTTTGTGTTGTTTGTGGGTCTTAACTCACTTTGATAAGGTTATTTTGGAATGCACAATGCCATTTCTAATGGGTATTACAAGTCCTTCCTAATTCGTAACAAGGGCGACAATACTACCCTCGGATGTGTGGTTCCATTGAAGAATATTATAATATAGTTTGGTTATCTTGATCAATTTTAAAAACCTTTTTTTTTTTTTCTTTTAAAGTATGGTCATTCTACAAACTTATTAATAATCATATTCAATAATTCAAGTGCTTCCCCTTTTCTTTTACCCCCCCCCCCTTCTCAATACCATAGTTCTTTTTTATGGTAATAATATACAAAATAACATCTCTTTGAATGTAGTATGATCCATCCATTTTTACATGTGGTTCGTAATCAAACGAGTAACATCATCATGTACAAAATAATTAGAACTGAATTTAAACTTGCTGAACTTAACTTGAATTTAATTTACTATGAACCACTATGAATATACATATGGATATGTAATTTTATGGTTAAAATTTTGGTCAAAACAATTCAAAATATCATTGACTATCTTCTTACTACTTCTCTAATTTAATTTCAATCTTCCAAAATATAATTTCTACATCCCAATGAGAAGCCCTCCAAATTTGGAATCCAAAAACTATATATTGAAATCAAGCCATTTGCACTTTAGTGAAGATTTTTTAAAATTTTTAAAAATTTCATTGATCTTCCTCGGGATTTCAAAAGTATTATAAAATTTGCTATTGTATAATTATCTTATAGTAACAAATAAGTTGTAGTTTGTTGATCTATAAATGCTTAATAATAAAGTTAAAAGGTTATATTTAAGTTAATTTAACTTGTTCAACATTAGTCTTATATACTCATATTGAGTGTGCTCCATGCCAAAATCATACAAATCTTTTTGTTAGAGTACGATCCGATCTACTGCACATGACTCTGATTTGTTTGTGTTTGGAATTTGATAATACAAACTATATAAATGACAAAAGGTATATGGTTAACTAGTTGCCTTTGGGAGATAATTATTTATATGTATCATTGTAGTGTCATCTCCATCAAACTTTTCGCATCACTTCTCTATATTGACTTATCAAAATTTGTAAATTATATTGTATTTGATGACACAAATTTAAAACTTTATATATAAATTTGTTAAAATTTCGATAAAATTCAACATAACTTGAACTTGAATCATAACTGATGTGTGGATTCTCACTCCTCCTAAATTTTGTTTAAGAAAAAATTAGAAAAATGAATCTCATTTTCTTTCTTATGTATAAAAAATAACTTTCTAAATTAGTGACAAGATGAGTTCATTAGAGATAAATGATATATTAAAAACAATTTTTTATTAATGTTTGGAAGCAATGTGAATATGATAGTCGCATGCATATAAGTTGAAGGAATTATAAGTTAATTATTTAGTATACACTGAATGGCACATGATGTTTTGGAGCTTTTGAATCTATATTTGAGATATGTATATACATACATATATATATATATAATTAATTTTATTATATAATATAAATATAAAATGTTAATTAATTTTTATGAAATATTAAATAAATATTTGTGACACACGCATTAATTGAAGGCTTGCTTACAAAAAAATTTCAAAGATATTATATGTTATATCTAAAAGTATTTGTTTTCTAAGGGTGAATTTAAATGCCTCCTGTATGGCTGATGCAGTGATGTGAATTGCATGCTGGTAGATATCATAGGTTCTCGCATGCTTCAACTATATTATTATATTGTCTGCAAACGTTTAAGGGTCATTGTAAAAATAGGTAAATGATCAAATTACACTTGGCATGCTGCCCAAATTTCGATACGACTTTTCGTAGAGAAGTCAGAATTGCATGCAAGAATATTTTCAAAGTGACAAGTGAAACATTTAGAGAATATTGCATGCACATGAACGTATTGAAAATAATTTTTGTTCACTATTCACTTAGCATACGACTTATACATAAAATTATTGTTTTGCATAGGTCTTTTATATTTACCGGGCGTCAATCTAGATGGCAGGAAGTTCAAGCAGTATTCCGGTTTCGGTATTGTTGTACATGGGGGGTAACATTATAACCGGCCAAACCGGTGTTAGTTATAGTATTCTGCCAATTCAACCTATTAGAATTGGTCATAGGTGTAAATTAACTAAATTGCATACGAAAATATACAAGTATTTGCAAATTGATCCAAATCAATATGCATTGCGGTTAACCGCAAGATACCCAATTAAGGGGCATCATGATACAATCTTCTATGAGGTTGTTCTCGTAACTAGTGATTACGGTTTGCGCATGGTGTTGGATGCACACTGCGTAGGGACGACATATTTGACTGTGCAATTGTATGTCGAACTCATTCCTCAGATGGGTGTCGCCGCACATGGGCAGCCGGAAACGTCTATTAAGCACGTGGTTGAAGCGGAGGAAGAAGATGCAGATGTTGGTGGGATGCCTGTTGTGGATAAGAACGAATGTCCACGATCGTCATTCGAGGCGTAGATGTACAAAGGAACTACTATTCATACGAATTATCATGGTGTTTGCGAAGATGTTTCAGCAGAACAACCAGGATCGTTGTTCGCAACAGCGAACAACGCGCTGGACGTGGGGATGAACATCACGAACGATGTTCATTTACAAGATGACACGTACGAGGAGGAAATTGGTGAAGGGACGAACGAGTTCCCCGATGATGTCGACCCACCCCCCCCCGGTCAATTGAACGATGGCACGTATACGGCAGATTTCATGGTCGAACCTCCTATGTATGGTGTAATTGACGTAGATGCTGCAGATTTGTCCCATGGTGACGAGCTTCCTATACGGGTAACTCGTTCGGATGAATCATCAGAACTGAGTCAAGGGATGCTATTCGGGTCGAAAGATCAATTGATAGCTGCTGTGCGAATATACCACGCTCGAACGCACCATGACTTCCACGTCCTGCAGTCGACCCCACTATTTTTATGTAAATTTTTTTATGTAAATTTTTTTTTAAAAATTATATATTTACAATTTAAAATTTAAAATTTAAGTTTAAATTATATTTTTAAGGGAAAGTTATGATTAAATTTAATAAAAGGAAATGCTTATTATTTAAATTTAAATTTGCAAAGAAGGGAATAAATAGAGCCGCAAATCTCGCAAGACTAACCTGTGAGATTTTCCCACCGTCAAGTGTTACCACCATGTTTGTCTGTGTCTTTAAATCTTGAAGTATGAAACTGCGAGATTTTCTCTGCACGCTGCCACACGTCAGCTCCTCATTGGCTTCGCTTTTAAATCTCGCAGCATGAAGTTGCGAGATTTTCTCTGCATGCTGCCACGCGTCAACTCCTCATTGGCTTCGCTTTTAAATCTCGCAACATGAAGCTGCGAGATTTTCTCTGCACGCTGCCACGCGTCAGCTCCTCATTGGTTTCGCTTTTAAATCTCGCAGCATTAAGTTGCTAGATTACGTGAGCATTAGTTTGGAAAAAAATTTTCCAATCAGAGTATTATTTTATATTTTATTTCTTCTTAATTATAAAACGGGAAAAAACTCAAATGTATACAATATTTGTTATTAATATTCGTTTATTTGTCTTTAGGCGCCCAGACTAGAACGACAACGTTTTGTCCTGATCAGGCACACTGACACTGTAGTTTCCTAACGTCACGTTCTAAAATACCGCATCCGTTCACCAAACTCCCCGCGTGGCGGTCACCGGCTTCTCGGCGAAGAAGCCAAAGTGAACACCGAATATTATATTTAAAAAGAAAAACAATTCCTTATTTGTTATTTTATCTCAATTTCTGGTTTTCAAAATGGAAGGCGAGCTACCTACCCTCAGTCAACGGTCCCGATGTCTCTCCCTCCAGATCTAACGGTCCTCTCTCTTTCCTTACCTGTCCTCTTGCGTGGACGAGAAGATCCGAAGATCTCACTCTCTCTCTCCCCGTCAATCTCCCTCTATACAAATCAGTAATCACAGACAGGCGGAGGGTCCAACCAAAACTCTCACACCTCACCTCACCTCTCTCGCTACCTGAGCCATGTCAGCTTCATCATCGCTCAACGTCTCTCAAGCCGTCGCAGGTCGAACAATCCCACGTCATGGCTCGATCGCTTCGCCCTCCGATCGGGTCTCTCTGTCCGCTGCTACTATCCCCACCTTCTCTGGACTTAAATCTTCCACATCCAAATCATCCTCCTCACCCGGCGCAGCTCCCGCTCCTCGCTCCGCCGCTTCTCGCCGTCGGCTGGGTTTGGTCAGAGCCTCCGCCGCTGTGGAGACCCTAGACGCGACCACTGAGACCACCCTCGTGGAGAAGTCCATTAACACGATCCGATTCCTGGCGGTGGATGCTGTGGAGAAGGCGAATTCGGGTCACCCGGGTCTGCCCATGGGCTGCGCTCCGATGGGTCACATCTTGTACGACGAGATCATGAGGTACAACCCTAAGAACCCTTATTGGTTCAATCGTGATCGGTTCGTTTTGTCCGCTGGACATGGGTGTATGCTTCAGTACGCCTTGCTTCATCTTGCTGGCTACGACAGTATCAAGGTATGTTTGCTTCATTTGTTTTTGTTAACGTATTCTTTCTATTTGGGTGAAAAATGAAAAATATGAAAAATGAGAAAGCTATTTTATCAGATAATTGTGAAAATGCGTAGGTGATAACTAGTTAACTAATTTATTTAATACAATTATAAAAACTAAAAAAATGCCAGATAAATTAAGGAAACTTTAATACTTATATGTAAAAATAAAGGAGATATTCAAAATTGTAATAACCGGTAGAATTAAACTTATGATTCATACTATGAAACTATGGGAAAAGGTAGTTGAACAAAGATTAAGGTTAGAAACGAAGGTTTTAGAAAATCAATTTGGTTTTATGCATGTGAGATCTACCACGAAAGCTATATATTTTTTAAGAAAGATTAATAGAAAAGTTTAGAGAAAAAAAAAAGGATTTGCATATGATATTTATTGACCTTGAAAAATTATATGATAAGATACTTAGGGAAGTTATATGATGAGTTTTAGGAAAAAAGGGTGCATGCAGTAGGTATACTAATGTCAATAAATATATGTACGATGGAGTAATGACTAGTGTAAAGACTATAGATGGAGAAATTATATAATTTCCAATCACCATAGGTGTACATCAAGGATATACTCTGAGTCCTTATCTTTTTGCTTTAGTGATGAACTAATTGACTAAGAGTATTCAAAAAAAGGTTCCATGGTATATGTTGTTTGCAGATGATATTGTATTAATTGATGAAACTAGAGACAGAGTCGAGACTGAGTTAGAATTATAGAGAGAAGTTTTGGAATCTAGAGGTTTTAGGATAAGTAGAAATAAGATAAAATATATAAAATGTAATTTTAATAATGATAAAAGGAATATTGGAGATAAAGTTAAAATTGATGATAAATGAATGAATAGCACTTGTAGATTTCGATATTTTGGATTTATTATGCAAGTTGAAGGAGAAATTGAAGATGATGTAATGCATAAAGTTAAATAAGGTTGGGTAAAATGGATAAGTGTTTCAAGTGTGCCCCGTGATTGTAGAATACCCTTAAAATTGAAAGGAAAGTTTTATAGGACAGTTATAAGACCAGTTATGTTATATGGATCGGAATGTTGGGCGACAAAGAAACATAATATCTAAAAAGTAAAAGTTGCCGATATGAGAATGCTTAGATGGATGAGTGGTATAACATTGAAAGATAAATTAAGAAATAAATATATTCGCGAGAAGTTAGGTGTAGCTCCTATAGAAGATAAAATAAGGGAGGGACGACTCAGATGATATGGACACTTGTAACGTAGGCCACATAATGTACCAGTGAGGAAGAGTGAGTGAGTTACTGCAGGGTGCAGTAGAAGGGGTAGAGGCAGACCTAAAATAACTTGAGAGGAGATAGTAAGTAAGGATTTAATATTCCTGAATCTGTCAAAAGAAGTGGTCCATGATCACATAAATTGGTGGAAAATGATTCATATAATTGACCCCACCTAGTGTGACTTAAGGCTTTGTTTTGTTGTTGTTGTTGTTGTTTATTCTTTCTATTTAGGTTTTTTTTTTTTTTTGTTTCTGCAAATTTCACAAACACTTACCTGAATGAAGCATTTTTTTCCCTTGGGGCTGGTAATATCGATTTGATTATTCTCCTAAGAACAAAATCTTATAATAAAAATTTGATAGCCCGCACAAGGGAATATGTTATCACCATAGCAAATAATAATAATAATAAGTTAAAACAAACAATAGCTAAGAAATAACTATTTTCAAATTTTTTATTATTGAAATGTCTATTCTTATGATATTTCATGTTAAATGGAAAGCAAATTTTGCATGACAGATCTCTTTCTAAATTATTGCATTTCTATACCATTTTATTACATTTTAATCTCATTTCATTCTATTCTCAAAAATAATTATTGCATTAACCAAACGCTGGCTGAGTACTTTTTATTTTTCCATGTAGACTTGTGATAATTTATACTGTTTGTTTTGGATTTTGCTTTGACTAAAATTATATACCATGGATTAATGAACTAGGATGAAGACTTGAAGGCTTTTCGCCAGTGGGGTAGCAGAACACCTGGACACCCGGAGAACTTTGAGACACCTGGTGTTGAAGTCACTACTGGTTAGACTGTAGTATTTGAAGTATATATATATATATATTTTTTTTTCCTGGCATGAATGTGATCATAATTTGACAATTCATCGCTTTATACGTGAATTTTAATTTGCAGGTCCTCTTGGTCAGGGTATTGCCAATGCTGTTGGCTTGGCCCTTGCGGAAAAGCATTTGGCTGCTCGTTACAATAAACCAGGCTCTGAGATTGTTGATCACTACACGTAATGAACTTTTTGAATCTCACTATTCATTTTCTATATATACTTATATACTGCCCCCACCCCCCATCCCCCCTAAAATTTACCTACAGTTAAAATAGTATAGCTAATCATAGTATACCAAAATGCTAAATTTCCTATAGCTAGTCTATAACTATTTATAACTAACAGCATTTGTATTGCAATGTGTAATTTATGCCGTGCTAGAGAGTAAATGCTCAAGACATAGAATTTTAATTAAATTATAAAATAAAAAAAATAAAGAATTTAATTACAAAATTGAATTTATGTTAGATAAGCATCACATGTGCTTAATGGCTAGTATATAGAACATGTGCAGCCTTATCCTTCTTGATATTGCTATTGCTTTAGATATGCTATACTAGGGGATGGTTGTCAAATGGAAGGAGTTGCAAATGAAGCTTGTTCTCTTGCTGGGCATTGGGGACTTGGAAAGTTGATTGCTTTCTATGACGACAATCACATCTCCATTGATGGAAACACAGAGATTGCCTTCACTGAGACTGTAGAGACTCGTTTTGAGGGTCTTGGCTGGCATGTTATCTGGGTAAAGAATGGGAATACTGGTTATGATGATATTCGCGCTGCCATCAAGGAAGCAAAAGCTGTCAAAGACAAACCCACATTGATCAAGGTTGGTTATATAATTTATATCTTTTTTATGTTGATTTGTATGGTGCATTCAGAAGTTTAGTTACAGAAGAATGACTTTTTAAGCAAACCCCATTAAAGTTTTGGTTTATTAAAGTCCAAATGATTTGATGTTGAAATATTTTATATCAATTTTCTTCTTTTGCTGTTAAGCTCAGATCCAAGATAGAAGTGTTCATATTATACACTTCTTGGATTAAGTTAATGCTTATCATTACTGAAGTTGATTTATAAATTGATGGCTCTAGAATTATTCTTACATTTTTTATTTTTCATTTTTGCAACAGGTCCTTTTAGATATCAAAAGCTTCATTAATGTAATAAAGAAGGAAAAAATTGCAGGAAAAAGATGATAAGCCATCCTCCTTCACAGGAAAAACAAAAGGAAAAAAAGAAATAAATTAATTACATCAATGCTGCCTTCCAGTCCTTTGGATATCGGACAGTGAAATAACCTTAAGAACCCCTAAAGAATAAGTTCAAAATGCAGCCAAAATGAAGCCTTCTCCCAAATTAAAAGCATTGCAGTCTTCTGATCTCTGAATCAATGTTTTAAAAGGCGAAGGAGTAAGGCGGCGTAAGCATTTTGGGACTTTTTTTTTTTAAATAATTAATGAATAAAATCAATTTATAAATGGTAAAAAATGAGAAAAATTTTAGAATAATGGAGAAAAAAATAAAAACATAATTTTTAAATATCGTATAGGCCAAAACATTACAAAAAGAAGAGAAATGTTTATATATACTAAAATGTTTTGCAATAGGTCTTTTGAGCTCGGCTAATAGGTGCCATCGTGTCATCATAATTGTATTTGAGATGTCAGGGTTTTTTGCCACAGACATTCATAAATTTTGGGTTTATTTTGCTCATAGATTTGTTTATATTAATATTTTCCTGAAGTGTTGGCTCTTCGCAGGTAACAACAACAATTGGTTATGGGTCCCCAAACAAGGCAAACTCATATAGCGTGCATGGTAGTGCACTAGGTGCTAAGGAGGTTGATGCCACAAGGAAAAACCTTGGATGGCCGTTTGAGCCTTTTCATGTGCCCGAGGATGTTAGAAAGTAAGGAATTTAGAAAAGTTCTTGAAAATTTGAGAGAAGTCAATGTACTATCATGGTTATGAGATTCATGTGATTAATTGTTGAGCTTGTTTGCTTTTCTTGCTGCCAGGCATTGGAGCCGCCATGTCCCTGAGGGTGCTGCGCTTGAAGCTGAGTGGAATGCCAAGTTTGCTGAGTATGAGAAGGAGTACAAGGAAGAAGCGGCTGAGTTAAAATCTCTCATTGCTGGTGATTTACCCACTGGCTGGGAGAAAGCACTGCCAGTAAGTAATAGTGCTCCACATCTTTTGATTTCTATATCTTCACTGAATGGTCACCATCTGCTCCACTCGGCATCCATGTTATAAACAAGCCTGTGTCTCTCGCTATGACCAATACTGTAATTTATTTGCCATTCCTATGTGAAACTTAGGTCAATTGTTAAGATCATGTGCTTCATTTTTTCAGGCATACACTCCAGAGAGTACAGCTGATGCTACCAGAAATCTGTCTCAACAATGCCTCAATGCCCTAGCAAAAGTCCTCCCTGGTCTTCTTGGTGGCAGTGCAGATCTTGCTTCCTCCAACATGACCTTGCTGAAAATGTTTGGGGACTTCCAAAAGGACACCCCAGAAGAGCGCAATGTCAGGTTTGGTGTCAGGGAGCATGGGATGGGATCCATCTGCAATGGGATAGTTCACCACAGTCCTGGCCTCATTCCATACTGTGCTACATTCTTTGTTTTTACGGACTACATGAGAGCTGCTATTCGTATATCTGCCTTGTCTCAAGCTGGAGTTATCTATGTTATGACTCATGATTCAATTGGGCTTGGAGAAGATGGGCCAACCCATCAGCCAATTGAGCATTTGGCTAGTTTCCGGGCTATGCCCAACATTTTGATGCTTCGTCCAGCTGATGGTAAAGAAACGGCTGGTGCATACAAGGTTGCAGTTCTCAACAGGAAGAGACCTTCAATCCTTGCCCTTTCCCGGCAAAAGCTGCCCCAGCTTTCGGGAACTTCTATTGAAGGTGTTGAAAAGGGCGGGTACATAATCTCAGACAATTCTTCAGGCAACAAGCCAGATGTAATTTTGATTGGAACTGGTTCAGAATTGGAAATTGCTGTCAAAGCTGCTGACGAACTCCGAAAGGAAGGCAAGGCTGTAAGAGTTGTCTCTTTTGTTTCTTGGGAGCTTTTTGATGAGCAATCTGATGCTTACAAAGAAAGTGTCCTGCCAGTGGCTGTATCAGCTAGGGTCAGTGTTGAAGCTGGATCAACATTTGGGTGGGAGAAGATTGTTGGAAGCAAAGGGAAGGCAATTGGGATCAACCAGTTTGGAGCGAGTGCACCAGCAGGAAGAGCATACAAGGAGTTCGGTCTCACAGTGGAGGCTGTTATAGCAGCAGCTAAATCTGTTTGCTAATCCCATCACTGGTGGTCAATGCAACTCAAGTGTAACTTGAGATTTTGGTTTTGAATTTGGAGAAGACAGTGGAGAGACCATGCCTGAGATTTGGGTCATCACCAGGCTTCGAAAATCACAATAAAAGGGAAAAAGGAAATTCTTTTCATGCATTTATATTATTTGTTGGAGCCAGCTGAATCTGCAAACTGAATTGAGGTCAGAAGAGGGATTACAGTTGATTAATGTCCTTGAATTTGTACCAACTCTTCAGACTAGTATTGAGTTTTTTTGTTTTACGTGTTTGATTTGTAGCGAGGTTTTGTTTTATCCTTTCAGTTAATTTGGAGCTATTGGGATGAGGTGATTTCTAATCCCAACATAAATGTTTGTGATCAGAGTTGGTTGCTCCAATACGGGATTCTTAAATGAAGGCCTATTCCTTACCCATCTGAGGGAGATTTCTTCTCCTCCGAATGAATAAATTCTGGTGCTGCTAGTGTGTCAAAAATTTTCCGATGTGATTTATATTTGAACAATGGATGTGGTTGACAAAGGGCTGCAGTTCTGTCTGCGTCATGTTGTCATCATCCCTGCTCCAAAGACCTTTTTGTGCATGCATTAATACTGTCCTAAAAGCGAAATGTGAATGGCGGTTTAAAAGGACGTTTGGTGCATTAATACTGTTCTCAAAACGAAGTGTGAATGGTGGTTTAAAAGGAGGTTTGGTGCATTAATACTGTCCTAAAAGCGAAAATGTGAATTGTGGTTTAAAAGTAGGTTTGGGTGTTTGGAGTGGAAGGAGATTTGGTGATGCCGTAATGATATCTAAGTGTCAGCATGTGAGCTTAAAAACCAAGTGTTTATAGTACTTGTCATTAGAAATAAATACTTTTATAAAAAGTTAGTATTTGGTTTGTACTGCAATAAATACTTATGGTAAAAGAATATTTTTTTTGAAAATCACTTTTTGAGAATTATTAAAGTAAATTTTTGAAAGTAATCTAAAATAATTTTTTGATCACTTATAAGTGACACTATTCATAGGTAGAGTCAATTCTATGAATATAAAAAAAAATATAATAACTATTTGTAATATATATATTATGAAAAATATGAATGGTTGTCACCCCTTTTATCTTCCTCTCCATCATTCACCCATTCATCTTCCACCATCATGTATTGCCCTATAAAAGGGTTCTCTCCCTCTCATTTTGTAATACACAAAAAAAATACTTGAAGAGAGTAAGCTATAGAAAGGATGGGAGAAGATGAGAGATAAAGAGAAGATAAATATTTCGTACAATGTCGGTTCCAAATCATCTTGTAATTCCTCTCGAGATAATGAAGTTTTGATCCCATCCGTCCGTGGAATAGGCATAGTCGAACCATGTACATTTCTATTTTATTTTTATTTATTTTCTTACATTTTTTATAACACGTTATCAGCACAAAACTCTAACTATCTGAGATATTTTTTTAAATCCTATTTAATTTATTTCCTATAACTTTACTGTACAAGAGTATAATATTCTCCAGAAGAGAATATGTCTTTTAAAGTTTAAAGAATATCAATCTCTAGAAGAGATGATAAGATAATCGTCCTGAAGAGATTATATATTTAAATTGTTGGTCTAACATGACTTAATAATCTTGTTTTGATGATAACAAATAAAATGTCACTTAACATGTTTTGTTACAAGTGCTGAAATTTCAGAAATCAAGTCATTAAGTTCAGATGAATATAAAAGCTGATTGCAAGACTCTATGGAAAAAGAATATGAAAGCTTGAAGATCATGAGAGCATGAATATCAAAGAGGACTTGCTAAAAGCTTAGAGAATTTGAAGCTCAAAGTTCAAATGACTCAACAAAGGACAAGCATGAAGACTCCAAGTTTAGAAAATGTTTTAAAGTTTTAAGAAGAGTCTTTATGTAAGTACTTCATTCAACTGATAATTTGATTGGATTTGAAGCTCATTAGGAATCTCATTGACCTAGAGACCATGTTTTAAAAAACCCCAGAAAGTACTTTTCAAAAGACTTAAATTATTTTTGGGAAAGCAAAAGAGCAAAAAGAAATTGAAAACAAATTTAAAAAATCAATTTTTTGGTCTTTCCAGGCGACTGACAAGTTTTTCCCGATTGATTGACAAACGTTTGAATTGATTTTGAAACAACCCGAGAGGACCTAATCGATTGACACGATTTTTTCAGGCCATCGACAAATATTTGAATTGATTTTTAAACAACCTGAGAGAACCCATTCGACTGACTTGCTCTGACTTTGAAAATCTCAGTATTTTAAATGGATCTTGATGACTTACTTATATTTTCCAGTCGTTTGACTCTTTGAGATTTTAATTTTAAGCATGACGGGTACTTTCCAAATTTGATTTTTTAAATTCTAGCCTTTATGAAAACTTTAGAAATACTCCAAATCACTTGGGGAACACGAAATACTCTTGATTAATCATCTATAAATATCTCCCCAAGGCTAAGGATTCAAACACACCAAGCAATTACAGAAATCATGCTTTCTTGCTCTCAAAACTCCCAATACTCTCGAAAGCTCTTTTGTGCAATTACTTTCTGAATTTCTCTATTGAGGTTTGCTGGGAATCTCTCACACAATTCTGAGCCTATACTGAATTCTTTCAATCAAGAAAGAAAGCTTACGGTGATATACTTCTAAAGGCTTCAACTCTTTCAATTATTATTTTTAATTGAAGTATATTTTAGTGCTGAATTGTTGTACTAATTTGCTCGTGTTAAGAGTGTCTTTGTACACCAAAACTTGTTCTTGTTTTGTAGACGGTTCAGGTTCTTGAATTGTTATTGGACCAAGTGTGGGGTATTGTTTGGAGAGGCGTACTCTAGCCTATTGAACGAGAGATTGTAAGGTTGCTCCTGCCTGTAAAGGAGTGGTTATAATGGAATCCTTGGGTGGTTTAGCCTAAGGCGAGGATGTAGGCGAGTATAGCCAAACCTTGTAAAAACTCTTGTCTCACTCTCTTCCTTACTCTCATTTAATTTCTTGTTTATATTAGCTGTGTGGTTAGATTTTAATTTTTGACCATGTACACTACATAGATTGGAAATTGAATAAACCAAAGAATTTGATTTTGGGATTGTGGAACCGAAAGGGAGTACATTGGTTAATCAATATAAATTGCAGAAACCTTAAAGAGAGTACGTTAATTGGTTAACACCCAAGACTAATTAATTGAAAGTTTATTTAAAGTCTGAGTTTTTGGAAGATTGTTGGAAGTTTGAATTGTGGTTTATATTGAGAAAAAGGTACACAAATACAGGGCTTCTTATCAGCAAACAAATATTCTCAAATTCTACTTTGGTTTGCTAAAGTGCTGAAACTTGACAGCATTACTGATTGTTTATCTAGTTGTGGATTGTGTTGTGATTGTGTTGGTTGGATTGTGTTAAGGTACTGAACAAGATATACAACTTGGTGTACACATTCATAAAAGTTTTACAAAGTTAATTTTCCGTTGAATTTAAAATTGAAAACCTTCTTCGTTTGTATTAAATTAAGTTAAAGAATCAATCGAAGCAATTTTATAATCCCAATTCACCCCCTCTTGGGAGTACTTATATATTTAATCTCCTAAAGAGACAGACCTCCTAAAGAAGTTATATATCTAGTCTCCAAAAGATATAGTAAATATTTAACTCCTGCAGAGGGTATATTTTTAATCTCACGAAAAGATGTTAAAATCAGCCTCCTAAAGAGGTAAACCATTTATCCTCTAGATGAGCTAGTACATTTTACATTCGGAATAGGTGGTAAATTATTACCCATTTTCATATTGTAATTGAAATCATACTCCCGAAGAGTACAAATTAAGGAAAAAATAATGTTCCTAAAGAAACATATTTAAGTACCCCCGGAAAGGTGAAAGTAATATTATATCTATTATTATCTTACTTTTATTTTAGTTTTTATATTTTGTTTTTCTAAATTGTCTTATTATTAATTTTTTTAGTTGTCGAATCTAAGTAAAGTTGAATTTATTACCCTTGATATCAAAGGCAATAATTATTTATCATGGATTTTTGATGTTGATATCCATCTAAATGCAATAAACTTAGGAAATACTATTTTAGATGAAAATATCGTATTTCTGCAGGATCGCGCAAAGGTTATGATCTTCCTCCGTCATCATTTAGATAAAGAATTAGAAACCAAATACCTTACTATAAAAAACTCACTTATCTTATGAAAAAATTTAAAGGATACATTTAACCATCAAAAGACTGTGATTTTACCAAATGCTCGATATGAATGGTTGCACCTGTAACGCCCCAAACCCGCCAAGTGGGGCCCGAGGTGTTATGTGTTCCATTCACCTATCCCTGGTACCTTAAATATCATCAAAGCAGCTGAATATAATTAAACATTCTCAATTAAAATACTAGAGTTCTATACTATACATCCAAAAGTGTGTCAATTCACTTCATATTACATAACTAGGAATTAAACATAACTTTACTTATTTCAATTCTCGCAACCACTCACAGTTACAAAAACTAACCTTGCCCTAGAGCTGCTAAGCTCGATCGCCATAAGGTCCTGAAAAATTAATAATTTGTTAGGGTGAAACACTTTTTAGTAAGGATGGAATAAATTATTATGAGTGTGTGGCTATCATGAGTTTTATTGTACATAAAATATGTTGACTCTATGAGTCTAATTTGGTTTTTTATAATGAAAAATCACTTGATATTTGATCTATGCATTGAGCTTGTGAACAAGAATTACACTGAGCATGCACGGAAAGATAACGAGTCATGGACGCCATAAAGTAAAGATTATATATTTTAGAAAGCACCATGGAACTCAAAGAGTATGAGAATCAAGATGCAAGCGGCAAAGGTCAAGAATGTTTTGGGAATGGGTATTTAGAACTCATGTACTTACATTTTTGTATGATTTATCTTGAGACTCAATACAACTTAGAATGATTTTAGGATTCATGCATTTAATGTAGATCATTAGAGTACATACATGTAGATCATTAGAGTACATACATGGGCTTAGAAATGTTTTTAAAATCATGAAAAACTTGTTTTATAAAAGACCCAAGCAAAGAATCAAAGTAGAATTTTAAACTAGAAATGAATATGTGTGAAAAAGGGGACTTCGGTAGCCTGAAGTTATCCCCAGGCGCCTAAAGAATTCCTTCGGTAGCCTGAAGATTAAGTTTGGTAGCCTAAAGAATTAAAGGGGAAAGACAGAACCTGGCAGAGGTACCTCGGTCGCCTGACCTTGGAACCTCAAGTGCCTGACGTTGCCACTTCAAGAGACTGAAGTCGAGTTCGGTTGCTTGAACTCGCGGGAAAGTTTAAAAATCAGTTCTTTATTAAAAAGACACGCGAGGTATCTTATTGATCCAATGGTTGAGATCAATCATAAGGGTAATATACTATATATTATGAATATCTAAACCCTAAAACAAAAAGCTAGACACACAAGAAAGAGAAGAACACACCTTGTTGTAAGATTGTTGATTATCTACTCTTAGTGCTATTCGATTGCATATACATCAATCTCAAATCTTCAAGCTTGGGAAAATCAAATCAGTTTTTCAAAGGGAACTTGTTTACTCTATTGTACTTCAATCTAGTATTGAGGTTTGATCTTTCAAGTTATTAGTCTTGTGAACTTTACATCTCATTCATTGCTTGTTCTTGACTAGTATTGAAAAGTATTGATCTTGAGTGTGCCTATTCGTACAAAAATTAATTTTCTAAAGAGATCATTACTTAAGAAAGTTTATCTAACTTAGTAGATTAAATTTTGATTCAAGAGAATATAAATATACATATATTTTCTCAAAGAGCTTATTATTGAAAAACCTAGTTTTGATCAAAAAGGGTGATCTTGAAAGTACCCATACATATACAAAGCTATTTTAAACAAGATCATTACTTGATTTATGGTGTGTGATTGATTGAAAGGTCTGATTCAAGTGTGTGGTTTCTAAAAGGATCTATCTTTAGATACATTAGAACTTGATTTAATATCCTTGGTATGTAGAACTATAATTTTAATTGAGGGATATTTTCCGCAAATTAATATACTCAGTTTTGTGATTGAGTACATGAAATAAAACTTTGTGATTTTGATTAAGTGTATATTCAAGACAAAGTTTTTGCTAACTAGTTCACTTCAATTATATAAGTGTGCATTTTTGCAAAGTGAACTAAGAACCCTAGTTTATTCCAAAACAGTTTGAATTTATCTTTACTTGAAAGTTTTGGTTAAAAAGGAATTTGTGTGTTAAGGCATATCATACATAAAACGATTTTATCGTTTTCATTCATTCACAAGATTTAAGTTATATCATATGTCAATGTTTTAGGAATTTTAATTGTACTCACCAGCTTTTGTTAGAAGCATTGTTTTTGAGTGTATTTTCCAAATTCTATTGTATACACGGTTCGATGTGTGAACCAGTGTGAGAGAAGAGAGTTGTATCTCTTGTAAGCAGCGGAGTAGGAAAAAGGTGCGCCTCTTGTAAGGGAAGCTCCGTCCCACTTTTAGGAGTAGGGTTTGTTGACCTTATAGGTCATATCCCTGTTTTGATTATGACAAATACTCATGTATTTAATGATTGCCAAGTTGATGTGCAGGTTTATCTTGGTAGTATCCTATGATGGCACTCAGAGACCCGGAGGAAAACGAAGACTCTGAAGACCCTTGATATAATTGATTTGTTATAATTTATATTCGGGTGTGTAATATTTAAGTAGGAAAGGTCTGTAATAGTAAATAGGTCTTTGGTTTGTAATAAGCTCACACACATTACATGTATGATAATACGTAAGCTCAAACAAACTGTAAATAAGAAATGACCTTAGAATGGACCTTAGGGTGTACCCTTCAGTCGACCAAAGGTCGACCGACACCGTACTTTTTCGGTGTATTCAAAATTGGACTCAAGTGACCCTAAGACACACACATGTACACATATTATTGTTAGGCACTTGAATAGGGCTTGTTTGTTTCAAAACGGGACTGAAATGCACACATGATGCACTTTCGGTCGACCAACCAAGCTAGTTCATTTTGGCCTGGTCGACCGAAACCGGTCCGGGTCAACTGTTGACCAAGGCCCTGGTCGACCGAGCCCTTATAGTTCATTTGACCCCGGTCGATCGAACCACCTGGGAGTCAACATTTTGACCTCCCGGTCAACCGACCACTTTTGTACTCCAACTACCTGATCGACCGGAGGGTCCTCGGGAGAATTCCCAGCGGTCTGGTCGACCGAACCAGCCAATTCAAAATGGCCTGGTCTACCGAACCTCGGAGTTTGGAAAAATTGCCTATCCCGGTCGACCGACCATTTAGTTCATTTTTCTCCTAGTCGACCGAACTTAGAAAAACTGCCCTTGACACATATATATGGTTGACCAATCCTTCAGTTCAAAAATCCCCTGGTCGACTGAACCATATGTGTCCTGGTCGATCGAAACATTTCTGGTCGACCGGACCTCTCGGGTTGCCCTGATTTTTACCACGATTAAACATCTTTTAAACAGGGTTAAAATATTTGAAAGGTCATTAAACTTTCCTAATTATTCCCAATAGGTCCCCAACGGTTATATTTCAAGGGATGCCTATAAATACCCCCTCATTTGGGATAATTAGGATGAGATTAAAAAATATTGATTAAGAGAAATTCTCTAAAAATCCCAAAACCTATAATACTCATATCCGATCCCCATTCACTCATGCTTACCTTCTTTTTTCTCTTAAAACCTCTGTAAGTTGATTAAGTGTTTATATTTAATAGGTTTGCTCTCATATTCATATTTGATTGATTTATTTTCATTGAGAGCTAAACCTAAGTATTCTTAGGAGACTTTGTTAATAAGTATATCCTAAGAAGACTTTGATAGATCTTCTAAGACTTGCACCTTCATTGCAACATCCTAAGAAGATTGTATTTTCTTTTGGTTGTAAAATATGTTCAAAATACTTTCAAATATCTAGTGTGTTTTGTCTTGATAAATCTTTAAAGAGATATTTGTTTGTGTGAGAAAAATCTTTGTTGCAATATTCATTGATTTATATCTTTAGTTGAATACAAAGATTAAACTCTTTTTGCAAACCAAACTTATACATTGCTAGAGCTTCACATATATATATTGTTTGGTTGATATCTTTGTTTGAGCACTTAGATTGAATACATCTTATGATATAAAGATTGTAGTGTTCGCACTCTCACGCACGAATTACATCGATAGTAAATCTATTTGAGAGTAGACATCTTAAGACCACATTGAGCTTACTTATTGAATCATATTGTGGTGTATGTGATTGAACGTAACTGGGTACAAATCTACTTTACTTGAAAGCACAATCACTGTACCGTTTGTTTAATTGAGCAAACCTGTTGTATTCCAGGCACGAGCCTGAAGAGGGAGACTAGCCCTGGAATAGTCCCGGATTGACTTAGACCCGATTAGGAAAGCTTGGTGCGTCGTCCTGTTAAGGCGCGTAGGTTGAGGTCAGTCCCGCTAATTGACCTGGTTAAGGTTGAGGTCAGCCCTGTGTTAATTTGACCTGGTTGTAAATGGTGCCGCTCCACCCTTAAGTGAGCTATTAGTGGAATCCTCTGGCTTGCGAGCTAGAGGTGAGGACGTAGGCGCAGTTGGCCGAACCCCGATAAGACATCATGTGTCTATTTACATTTTAACACTTTTTATTTACAGCACGTATATGTTATTGTATGAATGATGTGCATGATTTAAATTCCACATATTTTATTTATCAGCACATTTGGAACCGTGTAGAAGGACCCTAGGTTACCAAAACATATTGACTTCTAATTTAACCTAGGAGAAAAATTAAAATTTCCAATTCACCCCCCCTCTTGGGAATACACCTTTTCCAACAGGGTTTTAGTGAATCCTTGAGTGGTTGCTCAAGGCGAGGATGTAGGCCAAGTAGGCCGAACCTCGTAAAACTGCGTTTGCCTTCTCTCTTCCCTTCACTATTTATTTTCAGCATCACATTTAATTTCCTGCTTGCTTGTGTATGTTGAATAACTTTATACGCACTTAATTGAGTAAAAAGGAATTCATTGATAAAATAATTTTAATTCAAACATAAGTTCTTATCATTAATTAGTTAAACTTAGAAATAGGGATTGATTGGTAAATAGGTTTCAAAGAATTTTTAAAATACCCATTTCACCCCCCTCTTGGGATTATACCTTAATCAACAAAATAGAATCATTTGTTAAACAACAACAACTATTAAAACACTTATAGATTGTATTCGCATATACAACATCTTTTAAAAGCAAGAGTTCCCGAGGATTGGAAAGATTACACGCCTATACATGTAACGCTCCTTTGCTTTGATACCATTTGTAACTTTGCCCTTTTAATTTGGATGCGGTTACAACTGATACTTATCAGGGCACTCACCTTACTCAGCAAGCCCTAAAGCGAAGAGTTTTACTTCGCCATAATCATTCATGCATTTTAATTCACATACATGTACTCACACACATTTAACATCAATCATACCACAAAATCCATATACTCGTACTTTACATAATAACACAACATATCCAAAATCACGAAACATTTAATTCACAAACATGTACTCACTCCCACAAATGGAAATGCGCATTTACTTCACTTCCTAACACTTTCTTACTTTCCGGGCATCCCTCCCCATCGTTCCCACTATGTACTAAGCATCCCTCCCTATCGTTCTTAGTACGTACTTCACAACAAACAATTGTTACACTTTCATAATGACCTATTCATGGTAAATTAATAAAACGACCTCCTCATGTCACTGCCAACGTTTTACCCCCTTTTATATAAATGACAATATAACAAACTCCTCAAATCCTGCCAACGTTATATCACAATTTATATCAAAGACAATATAAGGAACTCCTCATGCCTTCCAACGTTATACTGTGAAATACACCAATAACTACACCAACAAAACATCCAAGCATATACATTTAATCACCACAGTACTGACACCCAATTTATTATGAAAAATTAATCTCATGCCACACGATTTAAATATTAACCATAATTTAATAAGTTGAGATAGTCAACCCTACTCACTTTGATTCTTTATAAAATACGTATAACGATTCAAAACCAATAATTTATTCCAATTAGAACGTTCAAAAAATCCATTTCTATAACCTTGTGTTCATATACTATAGTTTAATCAGTTAGTTTTGGGGTTGTTTAATAACCCTAAGCTCAAATTGTCACGACTTGCTCATTTTTTACACATTTTTTTTTTATAACAATATCAATGTCATACATTCCATCTCAGTAGGTTACCATCCACCTAGACCCATGGCTACCAAGGATATATCAGAGTATATATATAGCAGAAGTCTAAGCAGTAGAAAGCATAAAATCATATATACATCTCATCATAACATGCATTACAACACCAGAGTTACTATAATCACTATATCTCATACATACATCTCAAAAATGTAATCTAAGAACAATCCCCACAAAAACCTAACTGTCCCTACCAAAAACTCACCCTTCAAAAAGGGCAACAACTGCTCTAAATCAGCGGGGCTTTTCCCGCTCTCTTATCAGGGGCTCCTGAAAAGTTAATAAAGTTTAGGGGTGAGACACCTCTCAGTAAGGGAAATAAACTGATACTAGTGTGTGGCAACATGAGTATACCGTGTTCTACATATGCCATACATATCATATTCAGTACTATTTATCAAATTTGGGAAAACATACATATATCATCAAAACATGGCAGAACATACTGCATTTTCATAATCATATTTCATCTCATATAATAATAATAATAACATAAAACATTCTTGGTAGGTTAGCTGGTTGTTGTAATGTATTACCCCCATATGACTGAGTTGTGTGGCCCGAAGGCGGGACCTGACAATGGTTGGCCGACCACTGCCAAGTCAATAGTCTAGTCCATAGGTCCGATGGGTCTGCCAGACCTGGTTCGTACACTAGGGGCGATAACAACACACTTCTTGAAAATAACCACATCGACCATCCAATCTCACACCACTCCGTACAGCGGCGTTAACACAGATATCATGATCACGAAGACCATGGACACATAGCAACGGTACCGTGCAAGTGCTAGCCTAGACCAAGCCAACCAGGTTCTGATATCATATACATATACTAAAACTGTGATACATAGATATCTTATATCATTCATTTTCACATCAATCATATCAATCGCATATATATACGTGTATCATGAAAATCATCGGCCCGTATACCGGTATTACACATTTTATCAAAGCACGGCCCGTATGCCGGCAACACATAGCACAGCCCGTACACTAGCAAATCACATAGCTCGACCCGTGCGCCGGTAAATCACATAGCACAGTCCGTACGTTGGCAAATCCTATCAACATAGCACGGCTCGTACGCCGGCAAACATATCCACATAGCACGAATCGTACGCCGGCAAATCACACACACACACACACACACATATATATATATTTCGGCCCATACGCCGGTTTTTCATCATAAAATCAATATCATTCACATTCCAAAAAAACAGTATTCCATTACATTTTACACTCATGCCACACTAAACATATTTTCCACGTATTCAACATATCATCATTTAAACAATATTTTCCAAACATAAATCATATATGTATAAATATATTTATTTTTCCTGAAACCAGATGCTAGATATATATTTACATGTATTTTCTCAAAATAAAACTAGTTTAGTTTATCCCCTTACCTAATTCATGGAAAGCCCCTAATAAAACTGCCTCGCACCCGTAGGGTTCCTAACTCAACACCCTGAAAATGAAAACTCCTGTATTAAAGTTAAGTATTTTCGTACGTACAACATTTTCTATAACTACCACTACATTAAATTCGGCTTAAAAGCCTTACCTCAACTTAGGGATGATTCCCTACGTTCCTAATTCAACACCCCTGGAAACAACATTGCCCAGAATTAAAGTTCAGTATTTCTAAGCATATAACACTTTTCTCAACTGTCACAAATCCAAATATTGAGTAAAAGGTCTTACCCTAGATTTGGGATGGTTTCTAACTTACTTTCACCAACGATCCGCTCCAGTAGATTTGGAGAGAACTTCCTCAGGAACGTCGTGGTGACTTCGGATTCTCGATCCGGCGTAAATATGACCTAAAAATGATGAGAGAGAGAGAGAGAGAGAGAGAGAGAGAGAGAGAGAGAGAGAGAGAGAGAGAGTGTGTGTGAGTTAGCTTCTTAATTAAGTTTTAAAAATCTAGATTTTCCCATATTTATAGAATAGGGAATTTCGTCGACGAGCCCGTCCTTCATCGACGAGTCCTTCACAAATTTCGTCGAAGAAATCCACCCCTCGTCGACGAAATTCAGTCGGCTCAAAAACCCCTCTCGGTACTTTCTCGTCGATGAGCCCTTGTGTTCGTCGATGAATTCTCTGAAGCCTTCGTCGATGAATCTCCTGTATTCGTCGACGAAGTCCTGCTAATCCCCTTCTTCCGTTTTTCCTCCCAAAGTTCAATGTTGTCAATGAACGCTCGACGACCTCCTTCTGCTTCCGGTCTACATTTCCCTCTCTTTAAATACCATTCTAAATTTGGGTCGTTACACAAATACTCCTTTTTAAAATGAATAGGTTTAGAAACAAAAGTGGTATTTATATATATATATATATATATATATATATATATATATAAACCTATATACTCCATTTTAACCAATAGAATTTACAAAAGAACCGACATAATTTATTCCCATTACCTATTTTCCCGAGAATGGCCCAAAATGAACGAGAAAGCGAAACCCTAGCTTTCAAAAACTTGCCGCAGAAACTATTCCGAAAACCCAGGAGAGAAAAGAAAGGTGTTTAGGAAGCGAGAGCGGCTTTAGGTGAGCGTAGGAGAGAGAGAGAGAGAGAGAGAGAGAGAGAGAGAGAGAGAGAGAGAGAGAGAGAGAGAGAGAGAGAGAGAGAGAGAGAGAGGTTCAGAGTTGAGAGAGAGAGAAAAATGATTTTTCTGAGAAAAAAAAACCTAACAATTATTTATAGGCAAACTGTCCCTGCGCGAAACCGTCGATGGTTTCCTATAACCATCGATGGTTTGCCCTGTGTCCTCTATTTTAAAAACTTTCGGTAGTTTAAACCGTCGATGGTTTTTTTTTAGAGGCCCTCAAACCGTTGATGGTTTGGTCCTATACCAACCATCTCCATTCCTTTTTCTTACTTTTCCTTCCCTTTCATTTATTTATTTATTTATTTTTCTTTTATTTATTTTCCTTTATTTTCTTGGTTCGGATCTCTACAACACCTTAGGTTACAAGATGTTAAAACAGTCAGTGAATATAATTCAACTCTTCATAATATTAGCTCGAAGCTAAAAATTATGTGATGAAAATATTACTAATGAATACATGCTTGAAAAGACATTTACTACTTTCCATCCCACTAATGTGCTCCTGCAGCAGCAATATAGGGAAAGGAAATTTACTAAATTTTTTGAATTTATATCATGTCTTCTTGTTGCTAAGAACAATAACAAGCTTTTGATGAAAAATTACCAAACTCGTTCAACTGATTCAACCTCATTCCTTGAAGTGAATGTGAATACATCTTGTGGTTGAGGATGAGGCCGCAAGCATGGTCATGGGCATGGTTGTGGCTGAAATAATCACTGACATTGACGTGAGACTGAAATCCCCCAGAGGGGTGACCCCCAGAAATGGGATAATGATAAGGATCAATGACCTAGGCATCGTGAAAATAAATGCTACAGATGCGGAGGAAATGGTCATTGGTCACGTACCTATCGTATGCCCAGACACTTGGTAGATCTATACCAAGCCTCTATAAAAGAAAAAGGAAAAGAGTAAAGAAGTTGAAACAAATTTTACTGATAATGTTATTCCAATAAACCTTGATGCTGAACCATTCAACTCTGTTTATCTTGATCTTGCTGATTTCCTTAAAAATCAAGACGAAAATAATGTTGTAATATTTTAGGATATAAAGTAAAGTCACATTGTATTTGGATTTTTATAAATAAATTATCGAATTTATTGTTGCTATGATCAATTATAAAAATGAGTTTTTAAAATATGTATTGTAGAGTGGATTATCCTAAATTTTTGATCGATTCTAAAATGTCCATAGAAGAAGTTTGTTTAACTGATAGTGCTACAACACATACAATTCTTCGAGATAAGAAATATTTCCATTACTTGAATATATCTCCAACAAATGTTAATACAATATCTACTTCTACAAATTTGATTGAAGGCTCCGAAAGAGCTAATATAAAGTTTCCAAATGGTACTTTATTACAAATTGATGAAGGTTTATATTCCAGCAGATTCAGAAGAAATCTGTTAAGCTGTAAAGATTTAAGACTCAATGGATACCACATTGAAACTACAAATGAAGGCCGTAAAGAATTCTTTTGTATTACTTCTATTGTTTCTGGCAAGAAACAAATTTTGGAAAAACTATCAACTTTATCTTCTAGATTTTATTATAAAGAGATTAAAGCAGTTGAATCATATAATGTCTTACACCAAACATACAATGACCCAAAGTTATTTACATTTTGGCATAATTGTTTTAGATATCCTGGAGATGTAATGACACGAAGAATCACTGAAAACTCACATGGTTATCCACTAAAGAACCAGAAGATTCTTTTATCAAAGATTTCATGTGTACTGCTTGCTCTCAAGGGAAATTAATTGTCAAACCATCTATTTTAAAGATAAGTCTTGAATCTCCTAGTTTCTTAGAAAGAATTTATAGTGATATATGTGGACCAATACATCCACCATGTGGACCATTTAGATATTTCATGGTCTTAATTGATTCATCTATTAGATGGTCACATGTTTCTTTACTTTCTACTCGTAATATTGCATTTATTAAACTTCTTTCTCAACTGATTAGATTACAAGCTCATTTTCTCGATTATCCAATTAAATCAATTCGTTTGGATAATGCTAGTGAATTTACATCCCAAATTTTGACAACTATTGCATGACACTTGGAATAGATATTAAACATATCGTTGCTCATATCCACACACAAAATGGTTTAACTAAATCTTTTATAAAGAGACTTTAACTCATCACTAGACCTATGATTATGAGAACCAAATTGCCTTTATCTATTTAGGGACATTCTATTCTTCATGTTGCATGTTTAGTTCGTATTAGGCCAACTGCTTATAATAAACTTTTACCTATGCAATTAGTTTCTAGGCAACAACCTGATATTTCTTATTTAAGAACTTTTAATTGTGTAGTATATGTTCTTATCGCTACTCCTCAAAGATCTAAAATGGGTTCTCAACATAAGTTTGGTATCTATGTTGGTTTTGATTCCCCTTCTATTATTAGATATCTTGAACCTTTAACAGGTGATTTGTTTAAAGCACGGTTTCAAGATTGTCATTTTGATGAAACAGTATTCCCAACATTAGGGGAAGCAAAATCAGTGCCTAAAGTACAACATGAAATCACATGGGATGCTATGAGTTTATCTCATTTACATTCTCACACAAATCAAATTGAACTTGAAGTTCAAAAGATTATACATTTGTAAGGGATTGCAAATTAGTAACCAGATTCTTTTGCAGATAACAAGGTTATATTAAAATCTCATATACTTGCTGCAAATATTCTAGCACGTATTGATGTTCTTGAATGACAACAACTAACTAATAAACTTAAACCGCAAGTTAAGCATGGAAAGCTTGTTGGTACAAAAGATAAAACTCTCAAAAAGAGAAAATTGAAATCTATAAGCACTCCAGAAGAGGTTACAAAGGTGGATAATCCATTCGACATTCATAAACCCGTTTCTCCTAAAAATGAAATCTTTATTATGGAACCTTTTGAAGAGACATCCCTTGAAAAGGGACATGTACCTAGAAATAATAATGAGATCTCAATTCATTACACATGATAAATGTGGGATAGAAATAATGTTGTTGTTAACAACGTATTTGCATATGCAGTAGCTACTGACATTACTAGAAGTAATGAGGATCCTGAACCTAAATTTGTTAATGAATGTTGATATAAAAGTGATTGGCCAAAATGGAAAGAGGCTATCACATCATAATTAAAATTTCTATCAAAAAGAAAATTTTTTGGACCTATAGTCCAGACACTAGAAGATGTCCAACCTGTTGGATACAAATGAGTATTTGTGATGAAAATAATGAAATTACTCGATATAAATCAAAACTTGTGGTACAAGATTTCTCGCAGAAACCCGAAATTGATTGTGAGGAGACATTCTCATGTAATGGATGGAATTATTACTTAATTTTATCATTCTTTTCATTCAAATTTTTATTCCATTCTTTTCCTAATCCATCCAACAACTAAAAAACTCCTAACCTAGACAACCCCCCATCCCTTCCATTTCTCCCATTCTATAAGCCTTCATGGTCAAGGCAGAAGCCTCCTCAAACCTAGAGTTTTCATGTATAAGTTTGTGATTATAGAATTGGTAAGATAATGTTTATTTCATGTATACTAGTAAAGACCCACAAGATGCACATGACAAAAATTATAATTTAAAAAATAAAACAAATAAATTGTAATGTAATTTTTTACTATCTCTTATTATATTTTAGGACATAATTGCCTAATTTAAATTTGATTTAATTAATTTCTAAATAAATTATTAAAAACCTTTGTTTATAACAGTGTCAACTAATAGCTTGTATCTTAGGATGCACAAGATCATAAATGAAGAATAAAAATATCAAAATAATGACTTGCAAGTATTTCTCAAAATGATATTTAAAAAAATATATATATGCAATTGATTTATGTGCATTTGATGAATATGTCCTTTAAAAAAAAAAACCCAATAAATATGTGCTTGTATTGTATTATTATGCTCTTTTCTATTTTCTATTTCTGTATCTACACAGTAAAGAAACAAATTATAAAAATGGGTTTGTTTATATTGTCAATTTTCTGTTTTTGTTGTCGACTTTCAACTATTTTCGAAAAAAATTGAAAGCTATATTTTTTTTATTTTTCAATTATTTTGACAACTGTTGCTAGAAATTTTAATATCTAAAAGTAATTCTTTTGGATGAAACATTCATTTTATATAGTTTTAAATAAAAATAAAAATAAAAATAAAATGATCACATGAATTTAAATATAATTAAAATAAAAATATACATAAATTTCAAAAAATAATAATAAATCTATTTCTAAAATATTTTTACTATTTTTCAATTGTCATGCCCAATAAAATTTTAATTGTAAAATAATTTTTAAAGTATAACAATTAAATAAAATAATTATAATAATTTTTATTTTTATTATAGTATTTTTAATGTGTATTATTTTTTGATTTTATTACTTTAATAATATTATTTGATTTTTTTTATTATAGTATTTTTTTAATGTGTATTATTTTGTAATTTTATTTTATTTTGTAATTTATTATTTTAATAATATTTTTATAATATAATTTTATTTGAAGATGAAGATGAACATATTTAATTAAGTTTTTAATTTATTTTAATTTTATAAAAATGAACCAAAAAGGTTGTTAGTTTCTGGTTTTTAATTTATGTTTTTGGTATTTAGTTTTTGTTTCTAATTTTCATTTTTATAATTTTTGAGAATGATACCTAACGATCCCTATGTTTTTTAAATTGCATGACCATTATAGTAAATATATTATTTATTTTTAAAAACTGTTAGATACATATTTTTATATTTTGTTGCCATTATAATAAATATAATATTTATTTATTAAATTGTATTAAAAATTTTGATTGGTTCATATAACTCTTTTTTTCAACTTAAGATTACCAAAAATTAGCATCGAGGTTTCTGATGTAGAGACCTGAGAAAATAAAATAATAAAATAAATAGGAAAAAGAAGTTTTTGGGTTGGTTAATGAAAAAATTGGTGATGGTTTTTTGGAGAAGGAAGAAAACTAGTGACAATTTTGGCTTTTCGTTGTGGAACAGTACTGGTAAACAGTAAATCTAGGCCGGTTAATAAAAAATCGGTGACGATTTTTTGAGAATAAGAGAAAACCGGTGACGATTTCCTCTGACAGTGCTGAAATTATAAAAGAACTGAGAGCTCATATGAAGAATTAAAATTTAACACCCTTCTCTCTCTCTCTCTCTCTCTCTCTCTCTCTCTCTCTTCTCTCTCTCTCTCTCTCTCTCTCTCTCTCTCTCTCTCTCTCTCACTATGCAAACCCACGGACCCCTCTCCTTCTTTCTTTGATTCCTGCTCCGTTAAAGCCCGGATTGATAATCGAGAACCACCACGGGATTTCTAGGAAGATTCTCTGCATTTTAGGCAGAACGAATTTCTAATTTGGGATTCCGAGGCACCATTCTAAAATTGAAGTAAGGGTATTAAATATTAGTTTAATGGTTAATATGGAGTATATAGGGCCTAGGGAATGATAAAATAAGGTTTATTGAAATTTAAGTTGATAAACTTGGGTTTTTGAATTAGGGTTCGAGTGTGTGCCACGGACATCATTTGGGGTTTTTGCGGGCGTAATCTAGGGAACCAGGTAAGAGGAATTAATTATAGTAGGGTTTTTATTAAATTTTAAACCGGTTAATTCAAGTATACAAATATATATAGAAAGAAATTGTGTGGCAGTTATACACCTTTTATAATTTAATTGGCTGTTGTGAGTGTAGAATAATGAAATATACTGTTAGTTTGTGAACATTGGCCAGTTGTGAGTACAGTTTATTGGTGAATAAAGATTGGTTTTAAATACTGGTTGTTTGAGATTACTGTGTGATGAACAATGTGATATGTGTGTATGAGTCATTTTGTGTGGTTATTCGTGTGTATCACAATATAACGTTGGCAGGCTTGAGGAGTTCGTTATATTGCCTAGATTTAATCACGATATACGTTGGCAGGCCTGAGGAGTTCATATATTGTCATTATATATTGGGGGTAGAGCATTGGCAGGCCTGAGGAGGTTATTCTACTGATATACTATGGGTAGGTTATGGGGATTGGTACTGATGTTTAGTGGTGCCTGTGTGGGCCACGTTATATCTTGTATGGATAGTCCTGTGTGGACCGTATATCCTGTGTGGATGTGAGTCTTGTGTGAATCGTGTATCTTGTGTGGATGTGAATCCTGTGTGGACAGTCTTGTGCGGACGGGGTATCCTGTGTGGGTGAGAGTCTTGTGTGGACCGTGTATTCTATATGGATGTGAGTCCTGTGTGGATGGTGTTCTCCTGTGTGGATAATTTATGTGGAATGTGATCTGACAAGACAAATGAGATATGAATTTAATTATATGTATATTTATGGTAAAGTAAAATTTTCTGCCAAGAACTTGCTGAGAAAGGCAAGTGCCCTGGTAATTTTCAATTTGGTACCAGAGCAGAGGGAAAGTACTTGTATGGGCGAGTAATCTTCCCTATTCTTGGAGACTTTGCCTATATACATAGTCTGATGGCTTACTGAGTAAGGTGAGTGCCCTAATATTAGTATTAGAATAGAGGAAAACTACTTGTATACGTGGGTAATCTTCTATATTCTCGGGAATTATCATTAAAAATAATTATGATTGTGTGTTTGATCTCAGATGTTAGTGTTGTTAATAATGATGCTTTTTCTCAACTACTGTTGATAGTGAAGAACAAATGGATATATGTTCTGTATTTATTTAAACTCTATGTCACACACTACTATAATTTATTCTTCCTTACTGAGATGTGTCTCACCCTAGTGGATGATTATATTTTTAGGTCCATCAGACGATTGAGCTAAGAGCTTCGGGCAGGGTAGATATTTTGATAAATCTTGAGGTGTTTGTAATAACTGTTTATGTATAGTTATGTTTTTAAATACTGGGATGTAATATAAACAGATGGATGCAGTTGTTTTCAGGGTTTATAGATAAACTCTGGTATTTAAATTGAGGTTGTATATTTATTTCTGTTGCATGATTGTAGTTATGGTATCAGAATAGGTAAATGAAATACGTAATCTCTAGGCCCCACTTGATGGGTTCGGGGCGTTACATTTGAGGCCAAGGAGAGCCTTTTGTTTTGCTTATATACATATAATGGTAAATTCTCTCCTAGAAAAATAGGATAAAAAAAAAAGGAGGCTAGTTGTTTGAATTTTTGAAAATTAATCAATTAATTACATATTTAAACTTATTTTGAAGAGAAAATTAATAAAATATAAAGGCTATTGAAGATTTTATTTTATTTTTTTAAAAATGAACGAAAAATAAAGATGATTGAGAACTATTGATTCATCTCTTAATTCATAGTAGAGATTAACTCTTACAAATCATAGCTTGAACTCACAAATACTCACAACCAATAGATCATGACACGACTTGAGAATATTGCACGTTTGGTTCTAGAGAGAAAAAGAAAGAAAAATTTAGAGAAAGAAGGACAAAGTAGTGATGTGAATACAACAAAACTCGCTCCTTATTTGACAAAGGTCCCTTGCCTTTAAAGTAAAAGCCTCACCTTGGGGACCCTCGAGATCAATCCCCACTACTTGTGGGCTCACTCCTAGGTTGTCAAGAGTCTCCACTTGGGGGTAAGGGATCATTTCCCCCTTTACAAAAGAATAGGAGCCTCCGTGAAAGGCTAAGCACCCTTCTCTTATTAGTGTCATTGGGAGCATGAAGGGATTGGAGAAGTAGTAAAAGGGGAACCCTAAGAAAGGAATCTGATACCAAAATGATGTAAGGAAGGGTGAGAAGAGGCAATCATAAGAAGAATGAAACAAAGGATGTACTTGGCCACGAAAATAGAGAAGCAACCCGAGAAAAAGTAGCAATAGAAAAGTAGGAAGGCAAATGATCTAGATAGAGTGAAAACCTAAAGATTGAGATTGAAGAAGCGAAGGGGATAATGAAAGCAACCCTTGAGATTAAAACCCTTGAAGGGAAGCAAAGTGTCGAAACCTAATTCTATAGAAATTCAAATGGCACAAGGTGTGTTTATTATGTATGCATTACACATGAAAATCAAAATGCCACCTTGCCACATGCTTCATGAGGTACGATACCCCATGATTCTTCCACTAGACACTAGGAAGTGGATTAGCCATATGGTGCTAACCAACGAGCCAAAGAATTGGGGGTTATGAAATGAGACCCTATAGCTTGGCCTATGACAATCCTTAACAACCTAGGATGGAACTAACCTCAAAACACTACATAGCTTGAATCACCTTGAACTTGTAGTTTGGGGGCAACTAATAAGGGCATAAATACTATGCGTGCATACAAAGGCACACATGCCTTACATGAGATGCACATCTTAAGATTGCTGCTATGTGTCACTATGGAGAAGGAAAGTCAACACTTCCATATAAGCAGCTGCCCTAAACTATCAAGGTGGGGTTGCATGAATTCAAGATTGGGTGCAATGAAAGGTCAAGACTATTCCAAGCCTCGAATCCACTATATGGGAGGGCAGATTCATCGCTCCTCGTGAAAGGAAGGAAACAAGTTCACTTTATATATACAATAAATAAGAGAAGGTATAGGTAATTATATCACAAGACTTTAGTATCAGTGATCTCCACTCTTCCCCATTAAACTTCCCATTAAATTTAGCATCAAGGGATCTGCTCCAATCACCTTCGCTCTTTGCTCTATAAAGATTCCATGTTAGGGAGACATTTAGTTTGAACCTTTAGGTCACTAGTTAAGCTATTGTTGTTCTTCCTGACATTGTTTGCATGCCATTGTTAACCAAGCTTAATATATAAAACTACAACCCAAAACTTAGTGCGAATGTGAATATTGTACCTTAATAAATTCTAGGTTATCCTAATCTTGGTTAGGCCTACCCAACCACAATAATCTTAATTTGAAAGCATGTACTAGTCTAAATTTTGTGTCCTAATTGAGGTGGGTTTTTTGGAAAAAAAAAAATTTCAAGGACGGATAATCATATTTCATGCATTTATTTACTTTTACTTTTGTTTTTATTTTTTATCCAGTTTACTCTCAAACCAATTTATGTCAAATGTAAGAATAGTTAAGACTACATAATTACAACATGATTGAACCTAATTTCATCGAACAAAAGCTTCTATATTTAATTTAGTTTTAAAAATTTGAGGGTTAAGCACCAAGCAAAGGTTAGCGACCCTACTTTGGCTTCATTTGAATCCATTTTGAGTGTTAGGTAAAAGAAGTTGTAAGGTGCATCCAAATATTTAAAATTATCATAATTACATAAATGTAGTTAATTAATACATTGATAATTTTGTAATATTTGAAATAAAATTAATGGCAAGGCTCTTATAATAGAATAATTTGTTGGGAAAAGTTAGGACCTCTTTAATTATAGAAAACATTGTTCATTTTAGTTTTTCAAAAAGTAATTACAAAAAATTCGCTATTTTTTCATAAAATTTTACAATATTTGTATGAAATAAATGAACAAAAATTAATAATTTTGACACTATTTTCTTGTGAAAATAGTTTTATTTCCCATTTCTAATTTTTTAAATTATTACAAAAATGCCACATTTTTTTTTTTTTTCAGGTTTTTCAAATTTATATAGAAAAGTTGAACAATATATTTTCATTATTTATATAGATTTCTAACTTTTACTTTGCATACGGGAGTATAAAATTTGGATCTTATACTTTAATTTATGTGATTATGTATAGAATGTCTTCTAAATCCACACAAATCTAAATTCAAGTTCCAAAATTCATGATTTCAAATTTTACCTTATATAATTTTTGAAAGATTGAAAACAAAAAGTTATCTTTTTTGTAATTATTTCAAAATTATATTATGGGCTCAATGGATATAGAAGTAAGATAAGGTAGAATTTAGAAAATAAGTACTCTAGTATTTTATTATATATATATATATTTAAAACGTAGGCTAAGACAAGTTAAGGAATGAACAACTTAAATAGTTTGGACATTTGAAACACATATTATGCAACATACTTTGTGAGGAGGAATGACTTAGTTTTTGTTTCTGACAGTGAAAATGGTAGGAACAAATATAAAATAACTTTTAACGAGGTAGTAAGGAGGAATTTAATAACTCTTAAGTTAGTTGAGGATAATGTTTTGATTGGGTGAATTGGCGAAAAAAATTAAGGTAATCGACTTTATCTAGTGAGACTTAAGGCTTGTTGTTTATTTTTGTATAAAATTACAAAAAAAGAAGAAGAAGAGTTTTTTCATGAGTGGGTATGAAGGATCCCTTTTGCAAGAATCCCTCCTCTTGTACACATTGTATAAGGTTATGCAATTAATGAAATAATAATACTATATGTCACTAGTTCGTAATTATCACGGGCTTATGTAATATCATCAAAGAGAAAGATAATGAAACCCATAACATCCTTTTCTTTATGATGCTAACATACAGTTAAATTGTTAGAGCCCTGTTTAGGGGTTTATTAGAATTGAGTCAAGTGAAGTCAATACAATAAGATTCAAATTTCACTCGACTTGAGCTTAATTATTTTCAAAATTATAAAACTTAAACTTGATTTGATTGCAAATTCTTCAAATTTAAGTTCAATTCAATTATAGATTAATATTAAATATATATAGTGTAACCTCGATTCAATTATAGATTGATATTAAATATATATAATGTACATATAATATTATATATATATATATATATATAAAATATACATAATAGACTTATATAATATAAAAATAATAAGATTTAAAAGTTTGATTTGACTCAAAACTCGATTTAAGTATTACTATTGAATTTAAACTTGAGTTGTTAAAATATTTAATTAATTCAAATCAATTTGTTAACTGACACTTGAGTAGAATTAGTCGAATAAAATTGAATCCAATCAAATTAGGGACAAATTAAGTTCTAATAATTTACAAGTAAGTTTAATTTATTATGCGGATTGACGGATTTTTTCTAATAAAAAGAGAAAAGATGGAAAAGATAGAAGCATGTGAATAGAGGGGGAAAAGTGTTTCACCAACCTCCGCAGTTGGTTTGGCATGGACTCACACATGGCACCTACATTCTGGCCCTACGATTTCCTCTCTCTCTCTCTCTCTCTCTCTCTCTGTCTCTGATTAGGGAGGTTGGTGAGGGTTGAGCAGGCGTACATGGCACCGCGACAGTCTATCCTTTAGGCTTGACGTGCGCACCCACCCCCGCGCTCCCACCAACTCCCAACTTGTCTGTCATTGTCCACTTCGTTGGTTGGTGGACCGAGCGACCCGAAGCTAGCTGCCCAAATCCATTAGAGGGAAAGCTAATTTGAGAGAGAGAGAGAGAGAGAGAGAGAGAGAGAGAGGATGGCGCAAATTAGCGAAATGGCAACTGGGTTTCAGAACAGGCATGTTTTGCCAAATCTTCCCAAGACCCACAATCCCAAATGGCCTCATTCCCTCTTCTTGGGATCAGAGCTCAAAGGTTTCGCCGGTTCCCGGTGTTTGAAGCAGGAGATGTTCGTCGCCAATTCTGCTCTTACTGTTAGGACACCTTTTAGGGTTTCAGCTTCAGTTGCCGCAGCTGAGAAGCCCTCAACAGCTCCAGAAATTGTCTTGCAACCCATCAAAGAGATCTCCGGCACTGTCAAGTTGCCCGGTTCCAAGTCACTGTCGAACCGATTTCTCCTTCTCGCCGCTCTTGCTGAGGTATTATGATTTATGTTAATAACTTTTTTTTTTTTTTGTTGTTGAATTGGATATGTTCTGAAACTTGGACAGTGTTAGCTTGGCGTAATTGACTTTTATATTTATTCTTGAATTGTGTTATCAAATTTTTAGGAAATGTCAAATGTATAAAAACGAGGATGATAGTGTTTTAGTGAGAAAGAAAAAGATATAAAAGAATGATGATGAAGTTTGAGCTATTTATTGAAAACCGACAAGAAGTCTTTAACTTAGAGTTGACAAATGAGGAAAAGGTTAAAAATTTGAAATTTATTTGTAAAATTAATGGAGTTATGTTTGCACTGAAGAAGATGAAAAATGGAAAAGGTTTCGATGAATCTCCACTAAAGTTTAGAAATGCCTAGGTAGTGATGGAATTATTTGGTTAGCTAATTTATTTACATAATTACGAGAAAGGAGATGTTCAAAATTATGATAACTATATGGGAATTATATGTATGATTCGTACAGTGAAACTTTTGGAAAGGATATTGGACAATGACTAGAGTTAGAAATTAGGGTTTCAAAAACTCTATTTGGTTTTATGCCATCAACTATAGAAGCTATATATTTATTAAGAAGATTAATGGGAAAGTTTAGGGAAATGAAGTGGGACTTGCACTTGATTTATTGTTGATCTGGAGAAAAGCTTATGATAGGGTACTTACCGAAGTTTTTAATGGCTAGTTGTAGAAAAAAGGCTAATAGGCAGTTGATATATAGGATTCATTAGGGATATGTACAATGGAGTGATTTCTACTGTTAGGGCTACTGAAAGTTTAAGAAATTTCCAATCAGTGCACATCAAGAGTTTGCTTTGAGTCCTTAATGTTTGGCATTAGTGGTGGATGATCTTACTAAAGTATCCAAAATGAGATTCATGGTATGTTATTTGCAGATGATTTTGCCTTGATAGATACTACCAGAGATGAAGTAGAATTTAAGTTAGAATTTACGAAGGATCTGGGTCCTTAATTTTTTGCATTAACGGTGGATGATCTTACTCTAGTTCATGGGGTATGATAGTATGCTATTTGAAAATGATTTTATGTTGATTCAAAAAGCTAGAGATGGAGTAGAATTTAACTTAGAATTGTGAGAAGAAGCTTTAGAATATAGAGGTTTTAACTTGAGTACGATAAATATGAAGTGTAAACTTAGTCAGAGTAAGATGAATATTGAGAAAAAAATTGAAGGTCAAGAAATGAATAACACTAGTACATTTTGATAGTTTGGATCCATTATGCAAGTTAAAGGAGAATTTGATGAAGATCTAATGCATAGACATAAAAGGAGGTTGGGTAAAATGGAGAATTGCTTCGGGTGCAGTGTGATTAGAATATCCTTAAAATTAAAAGAAAAGTTCTATTGAATGGCCACCTACTATGCTATATGGACAGAATGTGGGCAACTAAGAAACAAACAACCAAAAAGTAAACATTTTCTAAAGAAGAAGAAGAAAAAACTTAAGGAAGAAGTGAACACAAAGAGAAAAGGTAAGGAAGATTTATTTATTGAGAATATTAGAAGAGTGGGTGGGGGAGAAAGTAGCTAGGATGTAGAGGTCTTCATATGACTCTAAGGAGGAAGAATTATTTATTGAGAATATTAGAAGAGTGGGTGGGTGAGAAAGTAGCTAGGATGTAGAGGTAGGAAAGTACGAAAATAGGGAAGGAGTTGGGGGTGAGGTTGCAGGGCCTTCAAAATCTGAAAAGTCTTGGACAGATCATGTTCGAGGAGCTCAGAGCTTGATGTGGCTTTGATTCTATAACAACTTGTCCATAATAAATACTATTTTTCCTAGCTTAGACGAGCTTTGTTCTAGTCATTTAGCTTTGGCCAATAACCTTGACATGGATTTTTCATGAGTAGAATAGGAATACAATGAAATGCTTGAAGGTAAACCTTCCATTCTTGAGTCTATTCATACTAATTCTGAGTTTTCTTTATGTCAAAGGTACCGGTGGTTGTTTATCCAAAAAAAGAAGGGGTACTAATGGTTAGGGGGATACCTAGTATTGTAAGCCTTTTTGGGGGGTGAGAGAGAAAATGAGAATGCCTAGGTTCTTTTTGATGATTTACGTCTTGAGCTGGTGCGTTTGGGCGGGGAAGAATTTAGTACTTGTTTTGGAGGGGGTTGGGATGAAAAGAAAAAAATAAAAAAATTGGTTAAGGAATTGGGTAGATTGGCATCCTCCCTTAGCTATGATAAAAGGGGAAGGGTCTTAGGGGTCTTAGCTGGTGCTAAATGAAGATCCTTATGTGGAATGTTAGGGGTTCGGGGGGTTTGGGGTATAGAGGGGTTGTTAGAGATTTGATTTACAGAATTGGCCCCGATATTTTATTTCTCTTATGAACCAAATTAGAGGAGATACTACCCTAGTTTTTTAGGAGTATTTGGGATTCGAGGTCTAGGGAGTGGGCAGTTTTTCCTTCTTCTAAGGCCTTGAGTGGTCAATTAGTGGAGATTTGGTTTGTTAAAGGATTGTATACTTGATTCGTTTTCCTGTCTCTTTTGTTAGATATTAACGTAGGTTGGGGTGTGGTGGTTTACTTCTGCATATGGTCCTACTATTTCTCCTTAGCAGAATAGTTTTTTTTGTAGAGTTGGCTAAATTATTTGGTCTTTGTAACTCACGGTGGGTTGTGAAGTGTGATTTTAATGTTGTTTATAATATGAGGGAGAGGTTAGGGGTCTGTAGGGTGAATAGTGGGATGAGAAATTTGGATAATTTTATTCGGGAATGGTGCCTTGGAGATGTTCCCTTAAATAATGGCAGTTTTACTTTGGTTGACCAGGGGGATAGGGTTTGTTCTCGCATTGATGGAATCCTCTTTACTAATGTTTGGGAAGATTTTTTTCTGAACATTGTCCAAGAGGTGTTGATTAAACCTACCAACAATCATAGTCCTATTCTCCTAGATTCTAGTGCCATTGAATGGGGACCAATTCCCTAGATTTGAGAATATATGGTTGACTCATTCGTCTTTTAGGAAAGAATTTAGGAATGGTGGAAGGAGTGTCAGTTTCAAGGGTGGGTAGGTTTTAGGGTGATGAAGAAGCTGAAGTTCGATAAATATAGGCTCAAGGTGTGGAACAAAGAGGTGTTTGGGAATTTTAGGGATTAGAAGAATAACATTTTTAATACTTTGAAGGGTTTAGACAAATTAGAGGAGTGTGGTTCATTGGGAGAGGAAGGGAGAGGAGGGCTCATTTGTGTAATGAGTTGGAAATGCTTTCATTTAGAAAGTTGGCGTTAGAAATCTCAGGTTTGTTGGGATAAGGATGGGGATTGCAATGCTAGATTATTCCATAGAGTTGCTAATGGGTTGTAAGGTGGTTAGAATCAGGATCCTACATAGGATCATTTTTTTTTTTTTTTTGTTGTGGATGGTAAGATCCTACTTAAAATGTAAAATAAATTTAAAACTTAAGTATCTGGCATTTTATGATGACTCTCAATAAATAAGCCTAAAAACTTGGAAGTAAGTTTAAGAAGCTAAAACAAATTTCAAGAATGTAGCTAGATTGCCAACTAGAACCTAGCAAGTTTTTCCTGCAACAATATTGACCCTAAAAAAAAAAAAAAGAATTGAATAGAATGAATTGCAAAGTGCTTTGCAAAGGCCAAATTGTTGCTAGCTTGTTTATCCAATAATCGTAATTAAAAAGAAAAGTGAAAATACTGAAGAGAAAAGGAAGAAGAAATTGCTAATCTTAATTCAGTGAACTAATGTAGACTTCAGAAGAAGAAGAAGAAGAAAAAGAGTAATAGCTTGGCTAACAAGAACTCTTAGCTCTTGGAGAGGTTTCAATCTCTTAGGTTGAGAGCTTTCAAAAGATGCTCAGCTGCCCTCTTGACTTGGGACGTACAAATCCCAAGACATACTCTTCATTATTTTCCCCTAATTTTTATGCATTTGGGCCATCTGGACCAAGTTTTTGTGTCTATTGCAAAAGCAAAGTGTTTAAGGCCTTTGGATCAGTAAAAAAAAAAATATAGAATGGGCCTTTTTCTTTGAAATCTTAAACATGAAAAATCTATATTCCAATGCACAAGTAGGATTGTTAGGACCCCAAGTAGGATCGCAATCTGAAGATCCTAAGAATCCAGATAGGGTCCTATTGGTTTCCTACTTGATTAAAATTCTTGTTAAGATTTGGATCAATTAGGTAATTTTAAATCGTGTAATTTTAAATCGTAGAATTGTAGGATTGCAAGATCCTAATCTCGAAGGAAGAGAGCTTTCAAAAGATGCTCAGCTGCCCTCTTGACTTGGGACGTACAATCCCAAGACATACTCTTCATTATTTTCCCCTAATTTTTATGCATTTGGGCCATCTAGACCAAGTTTTTGTGTCTATTGCAAAAGCAAAATGTTTAAGGCCTTTGGGTCAGTAAAAAAAATATAAAATGGGCCTTTTTCTTTGAAATCCTAAACATGAAAAATCTATTTTCCATTGCACAAGTAGGATTGCTAGGATCCCAAGTAGGACTGCAATCCGAAGATCCTAAGAATCTAGATAGAGTCCTACTAGTATCCTACTTGATTAAAATTCTTGTTAAGATTTGGATCGATTAGGTAATTTTAAATTGTAGAATTGTAGGATCGCAAGATCGAGATTAGGATTTTGATAACCATGATGGAAGAGAAGTAAATGTTTGATTAAAAATTGGAATTGGATTCGGGTATGATGATGAGGGATCAGTCACATATTGAGGAAGAGATTACTACTTTTTAAAAATCTCTTTACTTTGAGGACTATGGGAATAGGTTGATGGTGGGGGGGGGGGGGGGGGTGGGGGGCGCTTGGTTGGAAACCCATTTTGGAAGAGTTTGCTAATTGGCTTGAGAAGCCATTTGAATGAAGCTCCAAGACTAGATGATTTTTCATTGGTTTTTTTTTTTCCAGGATAGTTGGGATGTTTTGAAGGATGATGTAATGAGTTTTTTTGGGAAATTTTCTAATAATGGTGTTGTATCTAAGAGCATTAATTCCTCTTTTATTGCGCTGATTCCCAACTATCCTGGAAAAAAACCAAATTTTCTAATAATGGTGTTGTGTCTAAGAACATTAATTCCTCTTTTATTGCGCTCATTCCCAACAAAGTGAGGTCAAAGAAGGTGAGATGTTTCAGACCGATCAGTTTGTTAATAGCAATAAGACTCTTATAAAAGTCTTGTCGAGGATGCTTAGGGAGGTGTTGGGGCAAACTATTTCATTAGCCCAGTTTACTTTTGTTAAACATAGACAAATTTTAGATGCAGTTTTAGTAGTTAATGAAGTGGTAGAGGATGTTAAAAAGGAGAGGTAAACGGGGCATTATTTTTAAATTTTGAGAAAGCTTATGTTATGGTTAATTGAGATTCTTGGACAAGACAATGGTTAAGAAGGGCTTTGTGTTCTAATGGTGTAAATGGATCAAAGGATGCGTTAGTTCGGTCAATTTGTCTCTGTTTATGAATGGAAAGCCTAGGGAGGGGTTTGAGACGTCCGAGGGGTTAAGACAAGGGGATCCATTATCTCCTTTTTTATTCATATTGGTTATGGATGGTTTGAGTAGGCTTGTGTCGCATGTTCAGGAATATGAAGCTTATGAGAGAATTTTTATGGTCTAGCATGGAGGATAAGAGGGATCATCTTGTTCGTTAGGAGGCAGTTAGGAGTTTAAAATGCAAGGGAGGCCTGGGCATCAGTAGATTAGTTTCTAAAAACATTTTCTTTAATAGGCAAATGGTTATGGAGATTCCCCTCGTATTTGGCATCAAACCCAAATTAATAATTTCGAAAATATGCAGGAAACTCTTAGTAATTTTTCTCTCTCATAACATATTTTTGTTGTACATTGAAAAAATCACTCAATCGAAGTTTTTGAATGCATAGCAATGACAGTAGCGATGTTTCTCTTTATCTCAATTTCACCCTTCCATCTCAATTTCTGGTAGATTGTTTTCTTGGTTCTTGGTAGGTGTAATGGTGGGCGTTCGCTCCATCCAAATTGAAGAGAAGTCATTCGATTTGAGGCTGGATAAGGTAAGGAATATTGAAGTTTTGTTTGTTTTTGAGAAGGATCAAAAGTGCAGTCGGTGGGTTCATCTCTCTTCAAGAGCTGCCTTTGGTTTTCTCAGGGATTTTTGGCTCTTTTTGGTAAGTCAGGCAAGGGATTTCAAAGGTTTAGGGTTGGTTATGTCGATTAATGGATGGGGTATCACATAACTTGGGCAGGGAATTTCATGGAATTAGGACATGGATGGAGTGGCAAGAACTACTCCATTTTTGTTCCTGAAGGGTTGAGTGGGAAAGTTGGTATCGGTTTGGGGAAGCTTTTGCTACTTTGGTGAGCTCATGTCAATCAGGTCAGAATGGAGAAGTTAGTAAGAAGTCATACGGAAATCACATGGGGTCAAGTAGTTGCTGGAAGTGTAGGTGACGGTGAAGGTTGTTTGGTTCATACAAATTTTCTGGATAAAATTTGTGTTTACTGTGGGGGGAAGGTCACAAGAGGTAGTGTCTCAAGCACAGTCAATGGAGTTGAAGGTGATGGTGTCGGCTGAGCTGTCCAAACCAGAGGTGGCTAGAGTTTCTTGGGTGGATGACGGGAGGATGAAGACGAAGGTGGCTAGAGTTTCTAGGGTCGAAGACTGACTGACGAAGTTAGAGTTGGCTGGGCGTGGTTTATTGTCTATTAAAATTGATTTGAGCTGGCTTCTTGAAAATAATAAGAGTTTATTAAACTCGTTTTGGGATTTTTGGTTAAGGAGGCCCAAAAGCAGGCTTTGATTTGAAAATGGGCTTGGGCAGTGGAGATGCTTAGACAGGAGTGCAGATGGGCCGCTCATTTGGGAAAGCCCAAGAAGAGCAGATGGGGCATTTATCTGGGAAAGTCCAAAAGTATATACAGCTCCCTGAAAAAGTAAGGGAATATCTTTGCCTACGTTTTGGGATGACACAGGGATTCATCGTCCTTCTGAGCAGCAACATGTCGAACAGTGTCAATCCTCGAATGAAGTACGAGGTGTTCTGATGTTGTGCTCTTCTTCGAATAAAGGCTTAGATGGTCATGACAAGGGATGTTCTGATACCAATAAAGTGCTAAAGCCAAAAGGAGTAGAAAGGCCTGATAGGTTTGATGTTTATCCTCAGCTGGAGGAAAATGGCATTAGGGGGAGCTTAAGGTCTGGATCAAATAATTTCAATTCCTGTGAGCTGGGAAACCAGAATTTCATCTTTGGTTTGGTAGGAATTCAAGCTGGAAAGGGAGTCTTTTCAGTAGATTCAAGGAGTGGTAAGGTGTATGCTCGTTGAAAGAATATGCAAATGGTTCTTGAGGAAGTCTGTTGAAGAAAAGCGAAAACTATCTGGTGAGAAAACACATAAAATTATAAAGAGGGATTCGTAAGGTGTTTCAAGTATAGTGGAAGAGCCAATTGTTGAGAGGGCTGAGTTGAGTTTGGAAAGTAAGAGATAGGGAGATTTGTTGGATGAAGACAGCATAGGGAGTAGTGAGTTTGAATGTGAAAAAGGTCTACTTTTAGACCATATCTGGTGTGGATGTTCTTCTGATTCCTCTATTAATCGTCTTGGGGATCTATTTTATGTGCTGCCTCCTTTAGATGGTTTAGAAGGTATTGACCTGTTTGAAGATGAGGATGACAGAGATAATAAAAAGGTTGAGGATGGAATTCCGCCTACGCCTATTCAAGATGAAATTCCTGGGAAGGATATCGAGACTCAGAGGCTGTTGGATGACCTGGGCCTCAGATTATCTGATCAAAGGAGGTAATAAAGTCGGGCTTCATAGTGGAAAATCCAAGGTGAAAAAGGATCGGAGGGAATTAGCTAACTTGAAGTGTTCGGTGAACTATGGTGGAAAGGGTTTGAGGAGGGGATTTCTTGGCTGATTATTGCAGTTTTTTAATTTTTTGTTTTGCTTTTATTTTTTAATTTTTTCTTTTTTTGAGATATGTTTTTTAGGATTTAGTATCCTCTCTACGTTTGTATATTCTCATCCTTTATATATTTTCTTTATTATAAAAAAAAGGAGATTTCCCTTAAGAGTATAATTCCTTATTGCACAAAGTAATAAAAAATAAGTAATGTATTCATAGGAATGAGTGGGATACTAAGGGGAGTGGAATTGGTCCTTATGCATGCCCTTGGGAATTTGTCTGTCAGGTTTCTAGCTATTTCTTTCCTTGCACTTGTTTTTCTATAGGTGTTAGGGATAGACCGCTTTTGGGAAGATATTTAGGTGGTTGAGACTTTGTTGGAATACCTTGTGCCTCGATTGTATAGACTTTCAGCTGTGCATGGTGCTCTTATTTCTGAATTTTATTCTTTTGAGAGGGGTCTTGTGTTTTGGGACCTCCATTTTCTCAGGAGTCTCAATGTGAGAGAGATAGAAGAGCTCACTTGCCTGTTGAGTGTTCTGACTTCGTTCATTCCCAAAACCAGGGGGATAGTTGGCTTTGGATTGGGGACTCTTCAGGTTCTTTCTCTTCAAAGTCTTTTTTTTTTTGTTCATTTGACCAAGCCTATTACTCCCAGTATTTTTCATCTAGATACAGTAATATGGAAGTCTGTTGTTCCTTTTAAGATTTGAGCTTGATATGATCGTGGGTCCCAACAGGGTTAACACAAATAACTTGCTTTAGATAGGGAGGCCTTATAGGATCTCAGTCCTGACATTTGTTTAATGTGGCAAGGAAAGTGAGACTAATTGTCATTTTTTCCTACATTGTGAGTTGGCAAGGGCCTTAAGGTTTATTTTCTTGTAGTGGTGAGGATTGGGTGGCTTTGAAGACTAGATTTCATATTTGTACAATTTTGGGGCTTTGGAAGGAAGAGAAAAAAGAAAATGTTTTGGTCATGTTTTTTTTTTTTATGCTGTATTGTGGACTCTTTGACTTGATAGGAATGCCAGGATATTCAGAGATCAGAAGACTCCAATGCATTTGATTTGAGAGAAAGCTTCATTTTTTGCTGCATTTTGGGCTTATTCTTTTGGGTTTTTTAAGGGCATTTCACTGTCTGATATCCAGAGGGATTGGAAGACAGCATCGATGTAAATACTTTTTTTATTTTTTTCTTTTGATTTTGCTGCAATGGAGGATGTGTGTCTTTTTTTTTTTTTTTTCCCTATTAACTTTTTCTTCCTTCTTGCATTAATGAAGCTTTTATTATCTTAAAAAGAAAAAGGTAAAAATTGTCAAAATGAGAATGCTAAGGTAGATGAGTGGTATATCGCTAAAAGATAAATCAAGATCACATTCATGGTAAGTTAGGTGGCCTATAGAAGAGAAAGGAGGGGTGATTGAGATGGTTTGGTACCTTCAACATAGGCAGGCCAAATAATGCACCATTGATGAGGATTGAGCTAGTTAATGTTAGTGGCAATAGGAGGGGTGCCGGGGGGGGGGGGGGGGGGGGGGTGGGGTAGACCAAAATAACTGGGAATGAGATAGTGAGCAAGGATTTAAAGACCCTCCATTGGTCAGAAGATATTGCCCAAGAGTGTGCAAATTGGTGGAAAAGGATTCTTGGAGCCATCCACACCTATATGTGACTTAAGGTTTGGTGGTGGTTGTTATCAAATTCTTTATTTCTCGTGCTCGACATACTTGAGTGTATATTGTGTGGTTTTGCAAATTAATGTGATTTTAATTATTTATTTTGTTTATGCTTAGTTTGTGATTTTGAGACTTTTTGGATTGGTTTACATTTTGGAATATGTGTACCACAATTTTAGATCCGCACGCTATGTGGATATTGTGAATTTTGTGAAGTGGATGTTATGCATTTTGTATTGCTCACTGGTAATGATGTTACATCCAAACTTGAAGTTCAGAGGTTCAAATCATGAAAAAGTCTCTCCAAATGTGGAGGTAAGACTACATACATTGTGTCCTACCTAGTCCTTTGATGGTGTGGGAGCATTGTGCACTCGGTGTTACATTTTTATACAAGGTTTTCTAGCTAAAATTATTTACTATTCATTACATGTGCTACTAGAAACCTTGACTATATTGTGCTTGATTGTGGCATCTCTTAGATGGTATCATAGCAAGATCTGACATAAATTCTACCACCAAACCAAACCCTAAATCTAATTGCCCTATGCAAAGCTGCCACTATAGGAGGATCAACCGTTCCTCTAGAAATTAGAAACAAGTCTAGGGGTCACCGGAAAACATAGCAGTTTCTGGAAAATTCCTGGTTGTCACTCCCCATTCCAGAATCTCAAGAACCCTTCCATATTTTGCAAAACGATTAACAGTACCATAGCCATGGTTGCCAGGTGGTCTGGGCTTTATTTCATTGCCCACATTTACTGTTAAAAATGATCTTATTCCCTGTAATGAGTGTTATTTATCATTTGTTTCTCTCCACTGCAATTGAGCTTCACATGCCCTGGGGGGTGGGGGGGGGGGGGGGGGGGTGTTAAGGCTTGATATACATTGTTGGCCACAACCTAATAGCTTAAGCTTTTTTTGTAAAGTGATAAATAATAGTCTTTATTAACAAACTCTTCGTGCTGTAAATTTCTTTCAGCTTCAAGCCTGAAGTTTCCTCCATATTAAGTCAGAGTCTTAATGATATTTTATCCGTTTTTTTTTTTCTTTTATGTAGAGGAATATAAGATTAAATCTATAGCATGTGTTAATTAGAGTGATGGAATAGAATGTTGCAATTTGACATATAAATATGTGGTAGACATTAACAATAGTGCTCCACATCTGCCCATTTCATTAAGTTGGATAGTGCACATAAATTTTTGTTCCTGTGCATTTTTAAGCCACCATGTCAATGCGCCACCTCTTCCCCCTTTCTTTATTGCAAAGTGAGTGATGCAAAATGCTTGAAGTAGTCGAGATATGGACAAGTGGAAATATAAGTTATATAATTATTAAAACGTGCCCAGTTCAATGTGTCTAAGTTTTTCTTAGCGCTGTTTAGGCATATCGATATGAATCTGCAGGAAACTGCCAAATTGATCCTTAGGGAAGGTATCCAGTATGTACTGACATGCATGCAAATTACAAACATGCACACAGACATTGAGAGATATTTACACTAAACAAGTTATATACACGCACACTCACATATTTGTATATTGATGTTGATACATGATATAAACTGTATTTTAAAGAGGTACCAAGGTGGTGCCAACACTCAAAAAGTAGAAAAGGCCCTGGAGAATTTATTTATTTATTGACATTTACCACAAAATAAAAAAAGTTGATGAGGGATGAACCCATAAATCCTGAGGGCCTATTATATGCGGGTGTTGGGAATAAACAACAAATTCCTGAAACCTGTGAGAAACAAAATAGAAGAAAAATAACGCCAAAGAAAATCAATCTCACGCACAAGACAATGTTTACGTGGTTCGGCAATTTTTCCTACGTCCATGGAGTTGCAGGGATTTCAATATTATCAGGAAGAAAACACAGAGAGTGCGGCGATACAATGCTCTCCCTCTCACTCTCTCGCAGGTACAATAACGCTAACTCTAATCACCCGAAAGTAATCCTTTTTATATATTGCGCCTAGGGTTCCGTTCCGAATGGGCTCCAAAATTTTTCCTAGTGTTGGTTTGTTTTCAAGGTGCATAAACTGCATATAAGCTCATTTATTCCTTTAGAGGATGTTGCACCTTTGCTTTATTTATTAATTTTTTTCCCTTTTTCTGAGGAAAGTTTATGGGAAATATATAATGTGTTACTTTAAAATTTGTAAGAAATTTTCTCAATATGATTTATTTTCTTGTTTGTGTCTTTGTCTCATTTTAAGGGCTTATGATCCCTTGAAATGATTTGCCACTGTACAACTGGATCTGCCTATACTAGTATATTTTTCACGTGCATTCTTGAAATACTACTTCACAATGCATTGGGTGATTTGTTGTGAATTTTCCGCTTTATTTTTCTGTCAATTGTATGCCTATATTTGTCTTAATGAGTAAACATCAATTGTTGTTTTCAATTATTCACCAGGGAACAACTGTAGTGGACAACTTGTTGAACAGTGATGATATCCATTATATGCTGGGCGCACTGAAAACCCTTGGTCTACATGTAGAAGAAGACAGTGCAAACAGAAGAGCAATTGTGGAAGGCTGTGGTGGTCAATTTCCAGTGGGTAAAGAATCAAGAGATGAGATTCAACTTTTCCTAGGAAATGCTGGGACCGCAATGCGTCCATTGACAGCTGCAGTTATTGCTGCTGGTGGAAATTCAAGGTCTGTATAGTTATGGTCTAAAGGTTGTGCAGGAAAATTTACTCTGTTTTTAATTTTTCAAAAAATCTATGGGGTCATTTAGAAGACATGACTTTTCCCTCCTTTCTATTTTTATTTTTTGTAATTTTGTTCAAGTCTGAAATTTCACTTGAGGGCAGGTTGATACTAAGTTGAAAATGGTTTATACTATGAGTAAGGTAGACCTTCTTATATGCATAAATCACCTTAATGAAGTGTGAATTTTGGCTGCATGGTCTATGCTTTGGAAAACTGGCACTTAAATATTGGTGCACGGCCATTATTTGATGCCAATGAAATGGGATGGATGTTAACTGACTGAATTTAATTAAAAAAAATTATAATATGCATTTAACTGATAATTAAAGGGCATGCTAGGATGCTTGTTTTTTACTATGTCTTAAAAGAATGAGAATTTACCAAATGGTTCTTCCAAATCATAACCAGCTCCTGCTACTTCTTTTTTGGGTTTTTTGATGGTTTTTCTGTCTCTCGTGATTGTTTCTCTCACTTAACCAAAACTTTGCACTATGTTATTTATTCCAGTTACGTACTTGATGGGGTCCCCCGGATGAGAGAGAGACCAATTGGGGATTTGGTCACAGGTCTTAAGCAGCTTGGTGCAGATGTTGATTGTTTTCTTGGCACAAACTGCCCCCCTGTTCGTGTAATTGGAAAGGGAGGCCTTCCAGGAGGAAATGTGAGATCTGCATTCTCTTTTAGAGTCATTCTTGTAATGGGACATTGTTATGATCCACACTTTCAATAAATGATCATAAAGTGAAATTTCTAGTTGCCTAATAAGTTTGAGAGATCTCATTTTAATATTTACAGCATTCAATCATCTAAATGACTAGCAGTCTGTTTTAAGTTGGATATGGACAAGTGATAGGCATGTTCATAAGCTGAAACATTGGTTCTGTGCATTAATGAAGTTTTTATCGTTGTTTAAACCTGCATAGACTAATGAATTTTAATTTTGACCTGAAGGCATGTCATACGCAGTGAGCTTGGCTTGTGAGTTGTAATGTTCGGCTGCTTGGGGAACCTTCTCTGATTGTAGTCTGCCCCCTCTCCTTAGACTGACTGTTCTCCTGTTTGTTTGTTTTTTATTTTTTCTGAATGCCTCGGTTTGTATCGATCATAACTGTTGACAAACAATGACAACCCAGTAGTCTACCTACCAGTTTCAATCCCTGTAAATTGCTGCTGGTTAATATTTTCATTCACCCCTATTGTTTGATTTTGTTTTGTTTTGTTTTTGTTTTTTGTTTTTTCCTTTTTTAATAAACATGTTGCTACATCTGAAATGCCACCCTTCTACCCCTTTGTCTTGTGTTGAGCTCTGCCTATGCCATTGGGTTTTTTTCTCTTGTTCTTGCATCTAGATGATATTGCCTGTGGTAGTGGAAATCTGAGATAATTTTTGTTTTGTCTTTCTCGTGCCTCCATGTGCAGGTGAAGCTCTCTGGTTCTATTAGTAGTCAGTACTTGACTGCTTTGCTCATGGCAGCTCCCTTGGCTCTAGGAAATGTGGAGATTGAGATTACTGATAAACTAATTTCCATTCCTTATGTTGAAATGACTTTGAAGTTGATGGAACGCTTTGGGGTTACTGTGGAGCATAGTGATAACTGGGATCGGTTCTTTATTCCTGGCGGTCAAAAGTACAAGTAGGTCTCTCTTTTATACTCGCACTACTCACAATCAGGTTGCATTGGAACTAATAGAATTGAATCTTTTTCAGATCTCCAGGAAATGCATTTGTTGAAGGTGATGCTTCTAGTGCTAGTTACTTTCTGGCTGGTGCTGCAGTCACTGGTGGAACTATCACTGTTGAAGGTTGTGGGACAAACAGTTTACAGGTATTTGATTCAATATATCATTTGTTTGGGTTGTGCTAAAATATTCCCTGGATACATTGACTGTGTTTGGGAGCTTGGAGTTTGGACTCGGTTTTGGATTTGTGTGGGAATGGACATAATGTGCCACAAATTTGACTTGACTTCTATCTAAATCCACATAATATCAAATCCAAGGTCTGAAATTGCAGTTCCAAAAACAAAGGAAATTGATTCATTGGTGCCTTATTTGGTTGTTGAGCCAACATTGGGCAAGAAAGGAAATTAACAATTTATAAGGCATTTATATGCTTGAGACTAGAGATTTCATGGCTTCCAATTAATACAACTGCTTGGTCTGTTCAAGTTGAGTTACTTGGAAACTACAAGAAAAATTAACTCCCAATTTTTATTTTCTATACATTTATGTGAGCAATCGGCGGCTTCTAATAACAATGGCAAAATATACTTGCGTATCTAACACCCTTTGCTTCCAGCATAACTCTGTATCTGGACAAATACCTCCATTGGAACCAGCATTATTACTTCCATATATAAATTCATTTTTTATTTTTCTAAATTCTTTATAATGCATTGTCAATTGATTCCCAAAGCCTCAATGCGCTCCGTGGGGGGGAAATAATTGCAAGTTTGAAATTGTGGTTATGTTTTGATGACCTAGGCATCTATGCCTTAATTCTGCTTTGATTTATCAAATCAACTCACATTTTTTCATATTGATTAAGGGTGATGTAAAATTTGCTGAGGTTCTTGAGAAAATGGGTGCAAAAACTACCTGGACAGAGAACAGTGTCACTGTAACAGGACCATCCCGAAATTCTTCTGGCATGAAACACCTTCATGCCGTTGATGTCAACATGAACAAAATGCCTGATGTTGCCATGACTCTTGCTGTGGTTGCACTTTTTGCTGATGGTCCCACTGCCATTAGAGACGGTAAGGCTTAGCTTTTTGATTGTAGAAAATGGCCAACGTGCCACATATTGATACTGTACTTTGTATACACTAGGCTTTTGTTGAGAATGTTGTGTTCCTTACGGTTGGTCAATCCTCTAAAATTAATTCTTTCTAGTGGGAAGCTTCACCTGAAACCGTTAAAATTGTTTTGAGGGCAAGGGGGAAGAGCTGGACCTTTTCCTCAAACAGTTATTTATTTACTTTTTGTTTTTTGGTCTTGTCTTTGAGAAATGAAGATTTATTTATTTTTATTTTTTTCCAAATTTTTATTTGTTTGTTGTTAACCACCTGTTTGATTTTCAACCCTTGGAATATATTTCTTTACTAGTCTAAAAGCTCATCCATAGTCTGTTCAAAATGAACACTTCATTCTTACTAGAAATGCATGCATAAATATTAATTGGTTTCTTTGTTTTCCAGTGGCCAGTTGGAGAGTTAAGGAGACGGAACGGATGATTGCTATATGCACCGAACTTAGGAAGGTCAGTTTCTGGTGGCCATCTGCACATTTGAAATTCACTGGCCTTGTCTACATTCTTTACATTTTCCTGGTTTGCCATTTTATTATTCCAGCTGGGAGCAACGGTTGAAGAAGGTCCTGATTACTGTGTGATTACGCCACCAGAGAAACTGAACACGGCAGCAATAGACACGTACGATGATCACCGGATGGCCATGACATTTTCTCTTGCTGCTTGTGCGGATGTTCCAGTCACCATAAAGGATCCTGGTTGCACCCGCAAAACCTTCCCAGATTACTTTGATGTCCTCCAGAGGTTGACAAAACATTGATGGGTCTTTGACATAAAAATAAAAACTCAAAGAGGAAAGAGTTATGCTGGCAACAATGCTTATGATATTTTTGAGTGTATTATTTTCTAGCAAAACTCTGGAGAGCAACTTCACTGTCTCAAGTCTATTTTTTAAAATGATGCAAGCGTAACGTGTACCATTTTGAAAGAAGTCTTATTGGCGGTTGGTGGTGGTGGTGGTGGTGATGATGATATTTCAGTTTGGTGCGGGACTCACATTTGCAGCCTATTTTAGGGATTGTAATATTATTGGGTATTTCTTGATTTATTTTTTTAATATGAGAGTTGAGAAAGAATATATGTGAATGTCCAGCTCACTCAAATTTACTTAGCAAGCAATGGCATATGATGGCAGGCTATAAAGAACCAACCACTGGGGACATCTTTGCCTCTCCTTTTCAACTAGATTGTCACATGGCACTGGTGTTGGCGGTGGGCAAATCTTTTCTTCCTCTTTGCCTTAACAAATATATTCATCTATCTACTTTGGGAGAATACCCCTAATGTAATTGTGAATTGACAATTTTATATTAATCCAGCTGCTCTATTTTTTATTTTTTGGGGGAAAGGTTCATTGACTTGAGTTACAATCATATTTGATTCCATATGTTTTTTAAGGCTCTTGAAGTTACTTGATGGTTTTTGTTGTGTCGGGCACCCCAGTTGTGCCAAGTACTAATATTACAACTACTGCTATTGAATATATAAGAAACTAAAGTAATGCAGAAACTAATAATAAAACAGTAAAAAGAACAAGATAAGAAATTAATGAGGTTCGGTATAGAATTAACTACGTCTTCGCCGACGATCATGCCACTACTTCTTGACAAAATATAACTTTGAGGTGTTTTTTACAAATGAAGAGTTGAGTTCTTTATATAGTTTCAATCTCAAGTATAAAAAATATTTTTCTCCAATGTGGGACAAATAATATAAAAAATGTAAAATAACTTTTAATACTAATGTGGAACTATTCTACCAATATGGGACAAAAAACAATAAATCTTTACCTTGACGACAAATTCAACAAATTTTTAGTCACCAACATTTTCTAGAGTTCCACATCATCAACGCCTTCAAAAAATATTCAGACATATTCAGACTCGCAAGATATTGATCGAGTCCAAACAATGTTTGAACTTGATTGTTGTCATAATCTTGGTCAACATATCTGCGAGATTTTCAGTTGTAGCAATCTTCTGAAAAAGTATCTTACCTCCATAAATAATATCCTGTATAAAATGAAACCGAACGTCGATGTGCTTCGTTCGTGCATGGTAGACTTGGTTCTTTGACAAATGAATAACACTCTAACTATCACAGAACACAACAATGTGTTTTTGAACAACTCCCAAATTTTCAAGTAAACCCTACAACCAAAAAGCTTCCTTAAAAGCCTCTGAAACTGTCATGTACTATACTTCTGTTGTAAACATGACAATGGTAGACTGTAAGGTTGACCTTCAACTCACTGGACCATTAGCAAATGTAAAAATATATCCAGTAGTTGATCGACGTTTATCCAAATCACCTGCAAAATCAGAATTCACATATCCAACTACACGTTGATCAACAATATTATTTTTCTCAAATACTATACCAATATCAATCGTATTCATAATATATCTCAAAATTCATTCCACAGCTTGCCAATGTCCTTTACCCGGATCATGCATATACTTGCTCACCATACTAACAACTTGTGAAGTATTAGGTTTAGTACAAACCATTGCATACATCAGACTACCAACAACACTTGCATAAGGAACCTGTGACATATACTTACGTTCCTCATCTGATTTAGGAGATAAAGTCGCACATAATTTGAAATGAGGAGTGCTTATTGGTTTTGACTGCTTAGACATGCCAAAACTTTGTACTACCTTCTTCAAATACTGTTTTTGAGACAAACTAACTCTTCCTCTCATTCTGTCTTTGCGAATCTCCATGCCAAGTATCTTCTTTGCTTCACCAAGATCTTTTATCTCAAACTCTTGATTTAATTGACTTTTCAACTTGTTGATTTCTTCCCTATTCTTTGAAGCTATCAACATATCATCAACATACAAGAGTAAATATATAAAAGATCCATTTTGCAGTTTGTGAAAATAAACACAATAATCATGTTTATTTCTGATGTACTTCTAACCCATCATAAACTAATGAAATCGTTTGTACTACTGTCTTGGAGACTATTTTAAACCATACAACGATTTACCCAGTTTACATACCCAGTTTTCTTTTCTAGTAACCTAAAATCCATCTAACTGAGTCATATAGATTTCCTCTTCCAAATCACCATGTAAAAATACAGTTTTTACATCGAGCTGAATTAGTTTAAGATCAAATTGTACTACCAAAGCCAACAAAATTTAAATGGAAGAATATTTAACAATTGGAGAAAATACCTCATTATAATTAAGGTTTTCCTTCTGTGTGTAGCCCTTAACTACTAATCTAGTTTTGAAGCAAACATTATTTGTATATGGAAATCCTTCTTTCCTTGCATAAACCCATTTGCAACCAATTGCTTTCTTACCTTTGGGCAGCTGGGTTAGCTCCCAAGTCTGATTTTGATGAAAAATTGCATTTCTTCATCCATTGCTTTTTTCCTCTTGTCTGATTTAGAGTTCCTCATTACATTTTTTGAAAGTGTAAGGAACATTATCATTCACAACTGGAAGTGCATAGGCCACCATATCAGTATACCGAGCAGGTTTTCAAATTTCTCATCTTGGCCTCTGAGAAGCAATTGATTCTTGTTGCTGTGAAGATTCTCGAATTGAAATCTCCCCTTCTTGTAAACTATTCCCCACCATAACTGGAGAGTTACCTTGTGTAGTCTCATTTCTCACTGGGTTTCCCAAAATTGTTTCAACCTCCACCTATTGTTGAGTACTACGGGTCTTCTCTTCAACTCGTGACTCCTTACATATTATTTTCTTCATCATTGCAAGTTTATCAAAAGTCATATCCCTGCTTAAATTTTTTTTTTTTTTTGTCTCTAGACACCAAAGACAGTATCCTTTGACTCTTGCATTTATCCCCAATAATATTGCTTTCTTGGCTCTTGGATCCAACTTAGATTCTTTAACATGATAATAAGTCATAATACCAAATACATGTAAAGAATCATAATATCTAGAAGGCTTTCCAGACCATACCTCATAAGGTATTTTCCCCCCTATTGCAGATTATGGTAGACAATTGATGAGATGACATGCATATCTAACAGTTTCAGCCCAAAACCTTTTATCTAACCCAGCATTAGACAACATACATCGAACTTTCTCTAGCAAAGTCCGATTCATACGCTCTGCCACCCCATTTTGCTGTGGTGTATGACATACCTTCATAAACGGGTCGCTCGTGTATTCACCACTATTATCTCATCTGAGCAGTTTAATTTTTTTGTCGCAAATTTGAGTTTCAACTAAATTTTTCCACTTAAGGAAAATATTACACACTTCATTTTTATGTTTCATAGAATACACTCAAACTCTTCTGGAAAAATCATCAACAAAAGTCACAAAATAATGCATACTACCCAACGAAGCCATTTTTGTGGGCCTACATACATTTGTATGGATATAGTCTAAAATACCTTCAGTCTAGTGGATTGTAGAGCCATATTTCACTCTAGTCTATTTTCCTAGAATGCAATGCTCACAAAATTAAGTTTGCACACCTTTGCACCCTTTAACAAACCTCGCTTAACTAATTGTTGCATGTGCTAATCGCATATGCTATAACCTGGTTGTATCTGAACCTGTATCTTTCTCAGAAACAATAGCTGCTGAGCCAATAACTGTACTACCTTGTAAATAATACAAGTTATTTTCCCTTATTCCTTTCATCACCACTAGCACACTTGATTTAATCTTTAAGGTTCCATTTTTCAAAGTGATAGTGAACCCTTTAGATTTTAAGGCACCCAATGAAATCAGATTCTTCTTTAGGCTTAGAACATACCTAACATTAATCAAGATCTTAATAGTTCCATCTTGACATTTCAACTGTATTGATCCTATTCCAGTTGTTTTACAAGTATCATCATTTCCCATAAAAACAACCCCGCCATCTAATTCTTCAAAATTAAAAAAACCTTTTCCTATTGGGACACACGTGATAGGAACAACTAGAATCCAAAATCCACTCACCAAAATAATGTGACGAAGATGTTCCAACAAGAGAAAAATTTGACTCACTACTATCATCATTGGCTATATTGGCATTAGAATGTGTTTTGCCCTTATTCTTCTGCTGTAATTTAGGGCGATCTGTCTTCCAGTGCCCTCTCTCACAACAAAAGACGCATTCATCTTTAGTAGGTCTCCCACGAGATTTACTCCTCCCATGAGATTTACTCTTCCTTCCAAGCATATGACTCTGAGAACGTCCCCTTATTGTTAGTGCTTCTGTTGTTTCCTTATGGACACTCTGATCCTTCTTTCTGCATTCAGTACTAATCAATGCTGTACAAACAGCATTATAAGTAACTTTATCTTTCCCATACAATAAAGTGGTGGTCAAATGTTCATACTCATCAGGGAGAGAATTTAGTAACAATATGACTTTATCCTCATCTTTCACCTTTTCATCCAAATTTAACAAATTGGCCAAAATTTTATTAAAAGCATTTATGTGGTCATTAATCCAAATACCTGGTTGATACTGGAAGAGAAACAATTTCTTTTTCAAATAGAGCCGATTTTCCAGACTCTTGGTCATAAATGTATCTTCCAATGTCTTCCATAATTTCTTTGCAGACGTCTCCCTCACAACACAATATTTCTGATTTTTAGCGAGACACAGATGAATCGTACCACATGCCTGACGATTTTCCCAATTTCTGCCACCCATATCTACTGATATATCATTCAAAGCAATATCTAGTTCTTGCTGATACAAGATGTCCATTACCTGACATTGCCACATACCAAAATTATTGGTACCATCAAAATTTTCCATCTCAAACCAAGCATTAGCTATCGTCTTTGATGATGATGTCGAAACCGAAGGGGCTGGAGTTTGTGTAGACAGAGTTTCTTCTACTGCTACGCTAGTTTCTACCATCTTCTATATATTCAATAGCAACCAATAAAGCAAGAGGCTTAAGATGAATAGTATGTACCAACTGTGTCTACTCTGTTTTATCTTATGAAATTTCATTTTGACCAGGCCGACCTCCAGGGAGCGAATGAGCCGCAATGGCCTCTGAGCGCTCGCTTAGACAAGGTCTTTCTTAGGCATCAAACGTAGAATCAAGGATCCTAACAGAGTAACACCTCCGTATCGACACTATTCAACCTAGCTTTGATACCAATTGTTGTGCCGGGCACCCACTTGTGCTAAACAGCAATACTATAACTATTGTTATCGAATATATAAGAAACAAAAATAATGCAGAAACTAATAATAAAACAGTAAAAAGAACAAGATAAGAAATTAATGAGGTTCGGTATAGAATTGCCTACATCTTTGGGCGCCGACGATCAATCCACTACTTCTTGACAAAATACAACTTTGAGATTTGTTTTACAAATGAAGAGTTGAACTCTTTATATAACTTCAACCTCAAGTTTAAAAAACACTTCTCTCAAATGTGGGACAAATACTACAAAAAATTCAAAATAACTTTTTATACTAATGTGAAACTATTATACCAATGTGGAAAAAAAAACAACACTTCTAACCATAAAGTTTTCAAGTCTAATAAGATCGTATTTTGAAGGACACATTTAATATTTTGAATTTAAATTTGTGTAAATTTAAAATAAAATTTAATATTATATTTTTTCAAAAATTATAAAATAAAAATCTAAATTATATCGTCCATATAATTTTATAATATATTATATAAATTCATATAAATTTAAATTTAGGCTTCCAAATATTGGCAACTATTTCATATTTCTAAATTTAAAAAAAAAAAAAAAAAAAAAAAAAGAAAAGAAGATAAAGAGTCTGGATCTATGTTTATTTTATAGAAGGGTGCCTATTGAAGCATTGATTTGAAACAACTGTGAAGATATGTTTCTGCACACACCACCTCCTTAAAATCTGTTCTTTCATTGGTCAATTTAAGGAGGGAGGTGGGAAAAACCAATCATGCCCCCAATTAACTTTGAAAAAGACTTTGTTTTTTCAACTACACAGAGACTGGGCAATAGATTGATGGTCAACTGTTAGGGTACCTGGTGTATAAATATAAGTTTGATATTTGCAAAAGGAAAAAATGATATAATGGTAAGCTATGTATGGTGATGATTTTGGTATGAGAGATTTGATTAGCAGTAGCAGTATGAGAATGTAGGGGTATAATTTTTCTTGAAGACGACTCTGCCTGCATTTTTATTTTGAAGTCAGGATGAAGTAAACTAGGTTGGACTTCGTGATGGGGATGATAAGTATTAGTCGCCGCATGAACATGATGATGCGTGGGCCTGCAATATACATATATATATATATATATATATATATATATATATATATATTATAACAGCGTAAGCGTAGGCGTAGGCGTAGGCGTAGGCGAGACCTCTTTGAAGGGAACTTTTGCCTTCACCTCTCCCTTTCTTCTGCCTGTTTTGCACCACTACAACCATAATCCTCCATTAATAAATGTGATTTCTGTCTCCCTCACATGGCTTTGTCTCCCCGTCAGCTCTCTCTCTCTCTCTCTCTCTCCTACACAAATTATAATATATCTATATGAATGTTTGTACGCAAAATACACGTGAGGAGTTTTAAATGCACTGTAACTAATTGCTTTTAGGTTTGCTCCTTAAGAAAATAACTTTTGACTCTTTTGCAACTCGTGAATGTCATGTAGTATATAATTAATATTAAAAAAAAATTGTAAAATTGTGATCAAACAAGCTCCATTGTTGTTTCTTTATTCTATTAGTAGTTATTAAGTTTAACTCGAGTCAATTAACTCTAATCTCTTATTCGGAGCTTAAAAAATACTAGTGAAACAAAAGAAAAATATGAAGGAGTCTATTTTTTCATGTTTGGTTGTCAATGAATGTGAGAAAGAAAATAAAAAAATATACTAAATTAATGAATAAAAAAAATAGTTTTTCATTTTTAGTAGTATTTGGTATAGAGGAAAAATATAATGGAAATGAGTTTCCTTCTTATCTTCATTTCATTTCCTTTCCTTTTACCAACCAACATCCTTGATCCAAACGAACCTTAAAAGTTCTATTAACGTATCTAAACTTCTCAAACAGTGTTGATGTCTAATAAATTGTAAAACTGCAAATTGAACAATGCTCACATGCAAGACGTGCTAGTAGTAGTTGGTCCTAGTCAACTCTTTTCTTTTATTTATTCCTTAATTTATAATTTTTTCTTCCTCTCCTTTCCTCTCATTGACTTGGGCCTCATTGCTATAGGTTTACCCATCTACATCCCACCATGGTCACTAGTAACTTGGGTTTGCAAGCTTTACCATTTCTTTATGTCTTTTTCTCTTTTTCTTCTTTTGTTATTTTTAGTTACCTATTATCTCAAGTCGAACACTTCACACCTTGTGAAGGGTCATGTAGTGTTAGTTATAGTTGTTTTGTTTAACTAGTCAGTTGAAAGTATATTGTGGTTTCACCATATGAACAAATGTATAACCATCGAATGCAAAATAAAGTGGAAGCAGTAAGTAAATATGAAAGAAAATGAGTGTCAAGTAGAAAACTATAAAGCAATGTAGTTCATTATTCATACCTCTGTTGGTAATATGTATTTGGTAAGGAAAGAAAGTATACTAATTAAACACATTTACAAATAGCTAGTGAGTTTTACAATGACTAGTGAACATTCACCCTTCCCTAAAGAGTTTTCTATGTTATTCTCACTCTTTCACTAAGAAACATCAAAGTGACCGATGAGTCATACTAGTTATTTTTGCTAAGGCATTATCATACTTAAAGAATAAAACCTACACTAGTATTTACATGATGGTTTCCCATCCCATGTAATATCCTGACCAAGCTTGATTAATGACATTCTCCCCACTTAAGTGGTCGATGTCCTTATAAATTTGATGCTTAGTGCTCTTGAAATTTTTCCACAAACAAGTCTATGTCTTCCATTGATGTTAGATTTATTTCTTCATCTTTGAGGTCCTTCCACTTCACTAAGAACTCGTGTTGCATAGTCCTTGCTGATGTGAATTCCGTGTTTACAAGGACATCTTAACTTCTCATATGTTTGATTGCGACATCTTCATTGGTATTTACTATTGATGGTGAATGGATTGAAGTAGCTGATGTGAAATACATGATGTTGTGATATGTGGCTCATATACTAAATGGAATGCATGTACAAAGTGAGAACATGGTGGAAAATCAAAGTGCTGGGGAGCAGCAGGGAAACTATCGACATATTGACTATAACCATCGATGGTTTGGCACTCAATTTTAGACAATTTACATTCTGTCTAAAACTGTCGGTAGTTTGGCTCGGGAACTTAGCGTAGATTTTTTGAATTTTGAAAAGAGACGTTAAGTTGGTTGGGATTTGGAGGGAAAGCCTCTAGGAACTCTATTTATATGTCATTTGTGATGTATCTATAACAACATTAGTTTCTTTGACACTAGATAGTAAGAAAGTTTGCCAATTGCTCCCGTGGATGTAGGCATTGCCGAACCATGCAATCCTTTGTGTCTTTTGTTATTTCTTTTATACATATTGCGTGGTTGTGTTGTTCTATAATTTTATTATTTATTGTTGCATTTGATTGATTAAATATTCCGCTGTGCAATTCAATCTATACAACAAATTGGTATCAAAGCATTGTTGTAATGGCTTCGGGTGCTTCGTCTGTAAAATTTGATATTGTCAAGTTTAATGGAACTAAGAATTTTGATTTATGGCAGAGAAGGGTGAAGGATTTGCTTATTCAACAAGGGATGGTAAAGGCCTTGTACTGAATTCAACTGGAAGGCATGGATTAGGCAAATTGGAAGGAATTGGAGGCAAAAGCTATGACTACTATCAGATTGTGTTTGGTCAATGACGTGTTGTATCATGTCATGGAAGAGGATTCTCCTGTGGCTGTTTGGAAAACTCTTGAAAGATAGTACATGTCTAAGTATCTTACGAATAAACTTTTTCTTAAGCATAAGTTATATTGGCTTAAGATGGTGGAAGGTTCAAATTTTGACCAACACATCGACACATTCAATCAAATCATAAGTGATTTAATGCGGGTTGATGTGAATTTAAGGAAGATGACATGACACTGATGCTACTAAATTCCCTACCAGCGTCTCACACGTATGAGAACTTTGTTATGACTCTGACTTAAGGTAAAGAAACCCTGTATTTGGAAGAGGCAACAAGCATGTTGTTAGGTTTTCATCAAAGAAAGAAAGTCAGCGATGAAATTTCACACGGTGAAGGGCTTGTGATGAAGGGTTACCATGAATATGGGAGAGAAAAATTTAAAAATGGATTGAATCAAAATAAGTCCTGATCTAGGTCTAAGAAGAAAAAGGATTTATGATCTTTTAAGTGCGATAAAAAGGGACACATAAAACCAAAGTGTCCAGAATGGAAGAAAGGGAATGCTGAAAATTAAGAAGACACTTCAAAATCAGCAAATGTAGTTGAAAAAGGAAATTTAAATTGTAGTGATGGTGATATATTTTCAGTTTTTTTCGAGATTGGATCGCCTCATGGACTCTTGGATCCTAGGCTCAGTGTGTTCTTACGACATGACTTGAAATAAGGAGTGGTTCAACACTTAGAGGTCGGTTAATTCAGGTTCAATTCTTAGGGGTAATGATGTTTCATGTAAAATCATTGCAATAAGAAATGTAAGAATTAAGATATTTGATGGTGTTGTAAGAACCTTATGTGATGTAAAACACATACCAGATCTACGAAAGGGTCTAATTTCATTAGGCACATTGGATTGTAACGAATTCAGTTACAATTTCGAAATTGGAATTATGAATACGTAAAGGTGTTCTAACGATGATGAAAGGGCAAAGTTAGATGGAAACATTTATGCACTGATGGGCACTACAGTTCTAGGTGGAGTTGTGGCCATAGAATCTTAATTTAATGACACTGTTTTTTGGCATATGCGATTAGGGCATATGGGTGAGTATGACATGAAAGAACTTCACAAGAGGAAACTAATGAAGGGTATGCACTTGCTATGCCAGATTTCTGGTATACTTTTCAAAATTATTTGAAATGTAAAATAATGATTGGAGTGAGATGACGCTCATTAAGTAAATAAGATTATTATTAATGCATGGCCAAAATGAGCTTTCATAATATTATACTTTCATAAAATAATATTTAATACTATAACTTCAAAACTGCTTTTAAAATAAATGTGAATTTAAAAATTTTTACATCAAACTTTTACCATCAACTACAACAGAAAAATTTTATAACCATATCCTGTAATTGTTAAATTAAACTTTTAACTTTAAAAATGTAACTATAATATTTAATTATATACATATATTGTAGTGACCTAGAGAAATTATAGTATTTAAATAATAAAAGAAAAGGAAAAATGTAACAAGGCCTTGTTGATGAATATAGGGAGTTTGTCAACAAGAACACAGGAGGGGCTCATCGATGGGGACGTGTCTCGTCGATGAGAAGATACTGAGAGGGAGTTTTGGGCGATTTTGAATTTCATCGACGAGGGGTGAGAGTTCGTTGACGAATTACCTTCTTGACCTCATCGACGAAGTGACGTGGCTCGTCAACGAAGGCCAGTGTATAAATAGCTCAAACTTCATTTTTCAGCTGAAATTCGACGCACCAACCTTTCTTTCTCTCTCCTCTTCCGTTCCCTACCTTTCTCTCTTAATATTTGGGTCCGTTCTTCATGGTAGGAGATGTCGTTCTCCTCTTTATTGGGATGAGGTTGATGAGAGGCGAGTTATGAGACTAGAAATAGTGCAGCAGGCATATGATAAAGTCTGGCTTATTAGAGAAAGAATTAGTGCAGCTTAGAGTCGATAGAAAAGCTATGCAGATAATCACCATCGGGAAAGAATTAGTGCAGCTCAGTGTAGCTGAGCCTTGCGTTTATTGGCCATTTCAAAATACTTGAGAGAGTGGGGTCAGTTGCTTACTCGCTAGTTTTACCACCAGTTTATCCAGAATACATGACGTATTTTATGTTTCTATGCTGAAGAAATACGTCCCAGATCCCTCCCATGTAGTCAGTTATGCAGGGATAGAACTTAGAAAATCACTCGCTTATGAGGAAATACCAGTGCAGATCTTAGACAGGAAAGAACAGGAATTGCGTAATAAGAAAATTCCATTAGTAAAAGTCCTATGGAGGCATCATGCAGTGGAAGAAGTTTCATGGGAGCTTGAGGAAGAAATACATCAGAAATACCCACATTTGTTCAGTGGGGGACCAAAAGTAGACAGAGGGAGAATTTTATATTAAGCAGGTCAAGTTTGATTATTTTATGCTAAGTAGGATAATATATGTATAAGTGTTATTGTAGGTGATAGGATAGGTAGTGTTTTGGTTTTGGGGGAAATTTTTCCTTTTATGTATATGTAATCTCCTAGAACTCTGATGTAACCACGATATTCCTCTACCATAAGTGAGGACAAGTAATAAAATAAGTAGCCATTTTTCTTAATGGAAGGTGCAATATAAGTATTAAATTTCGATAACGAAATTTTATAAGGAGGGGAGAATGTAGAGACCAAAAGAATTATAGTAATTAAAAATTAAAGGAAAGGAGAGAAAAGGAATTTTCAAGGGGTTTCAGCAGGGTCTCGTTGATGAGTGCAGAGTGCTCGTCGACGAGCGGGCCTCTTGGACTCATCGACAGGGACATGTGTCTCGTCGATAAGAAATTACCGAAGGGGCTGCTTTCAGGGTCTGAAACTCATCGACGAGGAGTAAGTATTCGTCGATGAACTTTCTGTTGACCTTATAGGTCACACCCTGGTTTTGATAATGACAAACTCAATTGTATTTAATAAATATCCAGTTCATGTGCAGGTTTATACTAACATACATTCAAGGGCACGTGAAAGCTTGAAGACAATTTCATATTCCCAATTGTAATATCTCTAAGTGAATTTTGTCTGTAATAGTAATTAGGCTGTCTGTAATAGTAATTAGGGTACTGGTTTGTAATAAGCTCACACACATCACATGAATGATTTACTTTGTAAGCTCAAACCGAACCATAGAAAGACCTTAGAGTGCACACATGTGGCCTTAGGACACACACATATGCACATATGTTTATTAGGCACTTAAAATTGATTGAGTTGGGTCAATTCGGGACCGAAATGCACACTTGGTGCACTTTCGGTCGACCGAGCCAAATAGTTCAAATTGGCCCAGTCGACCGAAACCGGTCCGGGTCAACTATTTGACCCGGTCCCGGTCGACCGACCCCTTACAGGTTAGTTGACCTCGGTCGACCGAACCACCTGGGAGTCAACCATTTGACCCCCTGGTCGACCGACCACTTTTTGTACTCCAACAACTCGGTCGACCGAAACGCATCGGGAGAATTCCCAACAACTCGGTCGACCGAGCCGTGTAGTTCAAAAAGTGTCCGGTCGACCGAACCTCGGAATATTGAAAAATCGCCCTGCCCGGTCGACCAATCCCTTAGTTCAAAATTCCCCCGGTCGACCGAGCTATTTGAGTCCCGGTCGACCGAGCTACTTTTGGTCGACCGGACCTCTCGGGTTGCCTGATTTTTTTACCGCAATTAAATTTTTTAAACAGGGTTAAATTTTCTTAAGTGTCATTAATCTTTTCTGAAAATTCCTAATAAGTCCCCAACGGTCAAAATTCTTGGTATGTCTATATATACTCCTTCATTTGGTGGATTAAGTACGGATTAGCAAATAAATTAAGAAAAATTTTCTCTCAAGCCAAATACTCATATTTGCCTCCTACTACTTACATTACTTTGAAAACCTACTCAAACTTACACTCTTCATCTATCCAAATCATTTGTAAGTGTATTGAGTCTTTTATTTTTGGTTAGCTCTTCATATTGCTGTGTATTTGAATCGATTTTTGAGAGCATAACCTAAGTTTTCTTAGGAGGCTTTGCCAATAAGCCTGCCCTAAGAAAGACTCTTTGTGACATCCCAAGTATTGCACTCTAGTTGCAATATCTTAGGAAGTTCATTTTTGTTTGGAGATTGCAAAAATACTTTCAAACATATTTGAATATCTTGTGGTGTTCATATTGATATATTTGGGAAAGGATATTCGTGTGTGTGTGATATATAAATCTTTGTGGTATTGTTTGTACAAGTTTTATAAATATATATCATTTACCGAAAACAAAGATTATCTACTTTGCAATACAAGCACATACGCATTCTATTGATTGATAATATTGAGGCTTGCTTGGTATTCTGTGTGAACACTCTTGACTGAATATTTTGAAGTGGACAGATTATTATTGACACTCTCACGTACGTGTTACACTGATAGAAAACATAGTTGAGAGATTGACATATTTAGACCACACAGAGCTTACATTTTAAATCACTTGTGGTGTTTGTGTTTGTGCGCATTTGTGGTACATATCTGCTTTACTTGAAAGCACAATTGTATTGTACCTTTGATTGTATATCTGAGAGATTCCAGGCGTGGCCTGAGGGGGCGGTAATCCAGCCCGGTAAGGATTGGTGTAAAGGTTGAGGTCAGCCCCGTTAATTGACCTGGTTAAGGTTGAGGTCAGCCCTGTGGTAATTTGACCTGGTTTGTATAGGTGACGCTCCACCCGTTTAAGTGAGCAAGGTATTGTGATAATCCTTGTGCTGGTTAGCCAAGGCGGGGACGTAGGCGGTTGGCCGAACCTCGATAACATATCCGCGTGTCATCTTCTCGTTACTGCTTTCTGATACTTGTGTAATTGTTTAAACTGCTTCATCTGATCTCTGGCACATTTACATCATTTGCACTAGATTGACCCTAGGCTTGTGAACATACTGCTGCTAGGAGGAATACTTAGAAGGTAAAATTTAAAAATACCAATTCACCCCCCCTCTTGGGATCACGGTAAAGCTAACACTTTCTTCATGGACTCATCGACGAGGTGACATGTCTCATCGACGAATCTGAATTTTATAAATATACCAACTCTGGATTTTCTGCAAGAAATTTTTTAGGAAATCCTCCCTTTCTCTCTCCTACGTCTCTCTCACCTTTTCTCTTCAATTTCGGCTTCATTCTTCGCCAATTCAATGATCGGAAGCCGTCACACTACTCCTGGGAAGATTCTCTTCAAATCTGCTAGAGTAGTTCATTGGTTAGGCCAACTTGGACACCATCCCAAAATCTGGGTAAACCAGTTATTTTAGGATTTATAAGTTATTTGGTGTTGTTGGACTAGGTAAAATGCTTTAAATAGTATTATACTGAAGTTTGGTTGGGGAAAATGCAATTTCAAGGTGTTAAGCTGGGGAACACACAGGTGTAGTTTTGGAATAATTTGTGAGCTTCTCAGTAAGTCAGGTAAGGGGATAAATTAAGTCAGTATTTTTATGAAACTATTTATTATTATACAACATTTATTTTTAGAAAATATGTGTGATTTAGAACTATGTTTGGGAATACTGTAGTTGGACGGGGAAATTATTTAAGCATGTTTTATATGGAAATATGATTTTAGAATAAATTATGAATTTATAAGGCTATGAATATTCATGTGACATGAGTATAATATTCCCATGAAATTTATGTTATATTAAAATAATATGATTTCAGTACAGGAATATGTTTTAAAGATTATGTTAAATAATGCAAGAATATATGTTTATGATGTTATGAATTATGTCGGCGTAGATGCCGTAATCCTTATGTTATGAAATATGCCGGCATAAATGTCATGATTCTTATGTTATGAAATATGCCGACGTTGATGCAGTGATTATTATGTTATGAATTATGTCAGCGTTGCTGTCATGATTATGTATGATATGTAAGAAATCATGAAATATGTTGCACATCAGATATTAATCTAAAACATGATACAACTATGTTTAATATGGAATGTATTATATGTTATCAAAACTTGGATAGCTTAGTTTAGTTTTATGAAGCACAATACCATAGCTATATATTTATGATTATGAATATGTTAGTGCTACCACACATTTTATGTAGAGTGTGGGAGATGGTAGTCGATGTGGCTTTATGGGAGGGTCGTAGATCCCTTGGTAGATCGACACAGGTGGAACAGACCCATCGTACTTATAGACTTATGTTTGACTTAGCATGGTTGGCCAGCCATTGCTAGGTCCTGCCTTCGGGCCACACAACCTTGTCATGTGGGGGGTAAGACATGATAATAACTAACTAACTATCTATCTTGGGTAATAAGTTATGTATGATATGATTATATAAGATGATTTTTTCAGTACAGAAATTTAGTATGATGCGCTATGTTATGATAAACCATGTTTTATGCAATGTGATACAACTGTTATACCAGTTATGATTTATGTACTATTTATATGTATACCATGAAAAATACTCATGTTGTCACACACTAATATTAATTTGTCTCCCTTACTGAGAGTTGTCTCACACCCCAGCATTACAAAATTTTTAGGGAATCCAAGTAGGAGGGCGAATAGAGTCCCACTGCAGTAGAAGTGGATTAAGCCACCCTATCTATAGGGTAAGTGGATGAGTTAGGGTCAGATGTATATTTGGGTGGAGACCCTAGGAGTACTTTTTGGTCTTTTTGGTGGATGACTATATGTATATGTATATGACAGATTTAGTGGAACTCTGGTATGATTTCTAGAATTTATGACATGTATATAATTTTATGTTTCCCACGGCTTAGGTGTCAGAGTTTTATGACAGATATATCCCTAGTACCCATGGGTCTAGGTTGACTATGACTATGAATGTTTAGCTGGGTATTATGTATGTTATTATGTGGAAAAAAATATGGTAAATTAGGCAGGTCATTACATAAGGTCTGGGTGTACTTCATGCTGCACAAGTTAGAAACGTTTGTCAGGTTTAAATTGGGGAAAGTGGAGGTGGAAAACCATACCAAAAGGATAATTAAATGCCTCAGGTCAAATAATGGTGTGGCTAAAAGGATAAATCGAACTCGGGCTCAGGGAGCTCAGTGTCTTAAGATGAATGTAGGGCTAGCGAAGAAATTCTGGGCCTACGTAGTTAGTATGACTTGTTTCTTGGCAAACCAATTAATAAAGGCATCACCAGAGGGGAAGTGGTAGAGGAGGTATGGATAGATAATGCGGCAGACTACTCCGATTTGAGGTTATTCGGTTGTCCAGGCTATGCACACATATCTAGTGAAGAGAGATCGAAGCATGAAACAAAGTTTGGACACTGCATTTTTCTGGGGTATCAGAAAGGTGTGAAGGGGTTCAAGCTGTGGGATCCAATGACAAACAAGGTGGTGATCAGTAGAGATGTACTTTTTGATGAGAAAGTTATGGTGAAGCGTACTAAAAAAGATGACAAGAGAAACAAAAGCCAAAAAATTGGAGTAGAGATGAGCATGTTGTGCAGGTGGAGTTATAGACTCATGGAATTGTAAGGAGTTCTAGCTTGGGAAACCAGCAAGATGGCAATGTTCTTATAAGGAGATCCAGACGCACTATTAGACCACTGCCCAATTATGAATTTGATGATTTGGTATCTTATTCTTTCATTCCTAGTTGCAAGGATCCAACTACTTTTCAAAAGGCAGTGCACCACCAGGAAAAAAGTAGGTGGATGAATGCTATGATGGAGGAAATGGAGTTGTTGCATAATAATCAGACTTCGGATTTGGTGGAGTTTCCAAATGGGAAGAGGGCAATAGGCTGCAAATGGGTATATAGGAAGAAGGAAACAATTTTAGAAAAGAAATGAGAGAAATTCAAGGCACGGTTAGTGGCAAAGGGGTATTCACAGAAGAAAGGAGTAGATTATGATGAAATCTTCTCACTTATAGTTTGACACACTTCTATTAGGGTAGTGTTGGTACTAGTATTATGACTTGCATTTGGAACAAATGAACATGAGGACAACATTTCTCCATGATAACTTGGAGGAGCAGATCTATTTGGTACAATTAGAGGGATTCAGTCAAATCGGGCAAGAGCATTTAGTTTGCAAATTGAAGAAGCCTCTTCATGGGTTGAAACAGTCTTCGAGGCAATGGTACAAATAATTTGATTCTTATATGATCCAGATAGGCTATAAGAGCTGTGAGTATGATTATTGTGTATATGTGAAGTGTAATGACCTCAAAATTTCATAAGATTTTTTTTCCATATATACACACACACACACACACACACATATATATATATATATATAGACCGATAATCGTTTTACTTTGATACCCCTATAATGACTATTGGAAAACACCTATGCAGCGGAAAACATAAAACTGTACAACCATTATTACAATACCAGAATTTAGTATTATTTCCAAACAAAAATACACAACTACATATCTTCCCAGTAACAACTACCAAAAACCCCTGAATGCTATTCAAAAATACATCCCCCTGAAAACACTTACCCTACAAACAGGGTAGTGAAAATAACCTCTCCACCTCCGAGCCTAATTTGTTCGTCTAATTGGATCACCTGAAAAATACTAAGTCAAATTACTGGGATGAGACAACCCTTAGTAAGAAAAAAATATGTTATTACCAATGTGTGGCGTCTAAGTTTACATAAATAATTTACTAATAAATAACTGAAACTGAGATAGCCTATAAAATAATACACAGTATAACTCACACCTATGTGGCTTAAAATGCATCTATAATTTCTGAACTTTCTATTTAATCATACTTCTAGTATTATAATATATCTGTTGTTATTCTGTAAATTTGTATACATACATATATATATAAAACTTGTGAGAACATCCCTAGAAAACTATATGTCATGATTTAACCCCTCTTGACAAAGTTGTGCGGCCCGTAGGTGGAACTTAACACTGGTTGGCCTACTAGGATAAGTTAACTGTAACTCTATCATCATCAGACCAACCTCCTCAACCTAGAATATTAGGAAGCCTGCAATCCCTCCAGGTATGGTAACTGATCTCCTCACCTTCAAACCAACCACCTCAACCCAGAATACTGGGGAGCCTGCAATCCCTCCAAGGTATGGTTGATTGAAATCCACACACTATCTGAGATATGTGGTTGCACTCTGATCTAAATTAGCAATAGTACCATGCTTTATTGACTGAACTGATTCATTAGGGATTTGATACTGTATAATAATATTCTATATATATATATATATATATACATATATATATATATATATCTTACTATTTTACCATGATTCTATTTTTGCTGAAATAACCATAACATTGTAATAACTGATCTAAATATACTGTGTAATCTGAATAATCTGTAATATCTGAATATCTGAATATTAAATATTTGAATAATCTGAATATATGAATAATCTGAATGTTCTAATTCTAAAATCTGTATATCATGGTATTCTGAAAAATTTTGTAAAATATTTGTTTATGTTTGTATACTATAAAATCATGATAATCCGAAAGCTATACTGGTCTAATATTAACCCATGCCACACAACTACAATAAATAAATATCCCATATTCGAAAATCTATATTTTATGATACTAAATATAATTTATGGTCTAAATAATAATCCTGAAAATCATGTAATTTAACATCTGTAACCATATTAAATACATATACCAGAATACATATGCTTCATCGATAAAAATTCTTAATTTAACTGGCATAGCATATTTCCCTTACCTGACAAACTAGGCTCGTTTACTGATTTCTAACTTATGCCCACAGCGTTCATAATTCAACAATCTTGAAATTATACACATATATATTTCCCCGTTAATCAACTGAATTTTCAGAATAATTTCCATACTCACTTTTCCTGAATTTATAAACTATTTATCATTTATAAACTATTTCCTGGATGTATACCTCTGCCAGTCTGTCCATAGGGTCACTAACTTTAATAGGTAGGAAGTGGGCGGTCTTCATCAGTCGATCTACAATCAACCAAATGGTGTTCTGTCCATGTAGCGCCAATGGTAGCCCTGTAACGAAGTCCATAGATATATAGTCTCACTTCCACTTAGGGATGTGGAGTGGCTGCAACTGTCCTTCTGGCCTCTGGTGCTTAGCCTTTACCTGTTGGCATGTGAAACATTACTCCATGAATTCCTCTATCTCTCTCTTCTTGCCGCTCTACCAGAAGGATTCCTAGAGATCGCAATACATTTTAGTACTACCAGAATGAACTGTGTATAGGGATCGGTGCGCCTCCTCTAAGATAGCCCTCATAATATCAGCATTTGTAGGAACACACAGTCTGTTACGAAACCATAGGGCTCCATCATCTGATATACTGAACTCCTCCCCCTGTCCGTTCACACCTTCACTATCAACTCCACTAACTCTACGTCATTTCTCTGAGCAACTTCTCATGCAAGGTAGGTTGTAACACCACGTTGCATTAAATGCCTAGTGACCACCCTCTACTAACTCTACACCGAGCCTCTCAAGGTCCATCCGAATAAGATGCTATACCTCCACTACTGACAATGTTGTACTCACTAACTTTCGGCTTAGCGCATTAGCTACCACTTTTACTTTCCCTGGATGGTAGTTGATCGTACAATCATAATATTTAATGAGCTCTAGCTATCTTCTTTGCCTCATATTCAATTCTTTCTGGGTGAAGAAATACTTCAAACTTTTATGGTCTGTGAAGATTTCGCATTTCTCGCCATAAAGATAGTGCTCCAGATCTTTACAGCATACACTATGGCCGCTAACTCTAAATCATGTACAGGGTAGTTCTTTTCATATTCTTTAAGCTGTCGAGAAGCATAGGCAATAACTCTTTCATGCTGTATTAACACACACCCGAGTCCCTTTTAGGACGCATCATTGTATCTAACAAACCCATCCTCTCCTGATGGTATAGCTAACACTGGTGCCGTGACCAACCACCACTTTAACTCTTAGAAGTTCTTCTCACAATCATTGGTCCATTCAAACCTCATACTCTTCCTCGTGAGTCATGTCAGTGAACCTGATAATCTGGAAAAACCATCTACAAAGCATCGGTAGTACCCTGCCAAACCTAGAAAGCTCCTAACCTCCTAAACATTTCCCTGTCTCACCCAATTCACCACTGCTTCTATTTTACTTAGATCAACAAATATGCTATCCCTAAAGATCACATGCCTATGGAAAGTGACTTGCCTCAGCCATAACTCACATTTCTTGAATTTAGTGAACAATTTCTTTTCCCTCAATACTTGCAATACCAGCCTCAAATGAACCTCATGTTCCTCAAAAATCTTCGAGTAGACCAGTATATCATCGATAAATATCACAACAAACTGGTCTAAGTACTGATGGAACACCCGATTCATTAAATCCATAAACACTGCCGGTGCATTAGTCAATTCGAACGACATTACTAAGAATTCATAGTGCTCCTACCTAGTTCAGAAATTTGTCTTCGAAATGTCCTCTGTTCTAATTTTCACTTGATGGTACTCTGACCAAAGGTCAATCTTAGAGTAGACCTGGGTCCCATGGAGTTGATCAAATAAATCATCAATTCTAGGAAGAGGATATTTATTTTTAACTGTCAATTTGTTTATCTCTATAAAATCTATGCACATTCTCATAGCCTCATCTTTCTTATTTACAAACAGGACCGGTGCTCCCTAAGGCGATACAATAGGCTTGATAAATCCTTTATCCATCAACTCCTGCAATTGGTCTTTCAATTCTTTTAGTTTGGCTGGAGCCATTCTGTATAACGCTTTAGATACCGGTGCCAACCCTAGTAGAAGATCAACACTAAATTCAATCTCTCGGTTTGGTGGTAAACTAGGTAATTCCTTTAGAAACACATATAGAAATTCTCTAACTACTGGAATATCATCTTGTCTCAGTTCTTCCCTCGAAAACTCCTTTATGTAAGCAATATACCCCTGGCAACCACCCTGAAGCATTCTCCTCGCCTAAATAGCTGACACCAACTGTGGTGAGGCATGCACACGTGAACCTGTATATATGAAATCTTACTCACCTGGGGGTCTGAAAATCACTTTTATTTTATGACAATCTATGCTGGCGTGGTTAGCAACTAGCCATTCCATACCCAATATCACATCAAACCCCTGTATATCTAATACCACAAGATTGGTTGGTAGTACTTTCTCCTGAATGCCTATTGGAAAATTTTTTAAGTGCTCTCCTACACCTTATTACTGATCTAGTCGGCGTGGCTACTAACAATTCAACATCTAACAATTGTGCCTCAACCCCAGCTAATTTAGCATATCCTAATGACACAAAAGAATGAGTGGCACCTGTGTCAAACAAAGAAACAACTTTATATGGTAAAGTAGTAAGAATATCTGTCACGACGTCTCCAGCAACCTTAGCATCTCCTAGTGTCAATGCATAGACCCTCGCTGGTGCTTTGTTCCTCTACTAGCCTTTATGGGGTGCCTAGTAACCACCTCAAAACTGTCTGTGAACTAGTGCCTAGGCCGGCGGTCCCTGACATGGCCAAGCCCTATGACCGGGTCTCCCACAACGATAGCTGACGTTCTCACCCATCCTATATTCACCTGGATGCTTCTAGCCACATTTGGGAAAAATGAGGTAAGTCTGCTCCCTCTGGAACCCTCAGTGTCCTGTCATCTATCTTTGTCCTCCTTTGAACCAATCTCCTCTCCATGGGCCCCAATTGGAACCCTCTTGAAATCCTAGAGGTGTCGGCCTCTTCCTTTGGCTCAGTACTCTCAGATCCATCTGTTCGCTCTCCTATGCTACTATGACTCTATCAACTAATTTAGAGAAGTCCTACATCTTTAGAACCGCCACCTACTTATATATATCTTGCCTCAAACCCCTCTCAAATATCCTAGCCTTCTTAGCTCCATCTGACACTATGTATGGAGCAAATTGTGACAGTTCGATGAATTTTGCCTCATACTATTGAACTGTCAATGACCTCTGAGTCAAACTCAGAAACTCCTGCACTTTAACTTTTTTGATAGTAGTAGGAAAATATCTGTCAAAGAATATTTCTTTGAATCAGCTCTAGGTTATAGGCACTGGTATAAATCTCTGCTCTTCCAGTAATTTAGTAGTCGTCCACCATCTCTTGGCCTCTCCTGTCAACTTATACGTGGCGTAGAGGACCCTTTACTTTTCGCTGCAGTGAAGCACAGTCAATACTTTCTCTATCTCCTACATCCAGTTCTCAACAACTGTAGGATCTGCTGCTCCTGAAAACGCTGGAGGGTTCATTTTAGTAAACTTCTTTATAGTACAACCTTGGGCTACAGATGGACCTCCCTAGTCCTTGGAGTTTTGTGCAATCTCAGCCATGACCTACTAAGCTACACTGCGTAAAATATCATCTGAGTCTCCACCACCCATGCTAGAAGGTCTTGTTCCATCATTGCCGCTAGTGTGAGCACTACTACCTCTAGGGTCCATCTTGCAATAACACCAAATTATTCTAAAAGTCCAAACCTCATAATACTATCCTTACTTTCATCTAACTAAAATACCCTTATAATACCTATTACTAATTTAAGGTCTAGTCCTATCAGATGGAAATAGCAACCGATGATAGTATACTGTGGTTTTTCTGAAATTGTCATCCCAAGAAAAACACAGAAACCACCCTGAAGTTCCTACTTCTAGACTGCAGAACAGAACCCTAAATTCTCATCTTAATTTCCCAACATTATCTCACTGATATTCTATTTTATCCTTCTCAAAATTTCATATAATTTTTTTTCCAAAAATATATATATATATATATATATATAAATATATGTTGGCCTTACAAGGCTTAATATCCTATTTTTATGCTAACAAACAAGTAGAACTTAACATATTTGGTTAAGTGTTGTTATTTTTTGGACTAAATGAAGAATGCAAGGTTAAAGAGTTTATGAGAGCTTGTACTTCAGAGAAGGATAATTATATCAAACTTGAGGCATGGATTCAAGAATAAAAGCCTGATCAACATGAAAAACTCAACATGGAAAGCTCAAAGTTCAAATGAAGCTCAAACTTCAAAAACCTAATCAACATGAAAAACTCAACATGGAAAGCTCAAAGTTCAAATAAAGCTCAAACTTCAAAAGCCATATCTTGAAAGCTCATAAGGATCAAGGAACTTGAAAGCCTTACACAAATACAAGTGATCTATGATGAAATCTCAGAGAAGTCTGAAAGATCATTAAAGCTCAGCAAAGAAGACAAAGAGAACTCAAAGCAATGAAAAGTCAAATGGGTCTTTAGGACAAGTCTTTGTAAGTAGTTCAATTTAATTCAAATATGAATTTTTCATTTTGAAGCTCATTAGGCAAAGGAGACTTAGAGACCATAGCTTAAGTCTTGGAACATATTTTTCAAAGTTAAACAAATCTATATTCCAAGAATATCTAAGCAAAAATGAGAGAGAAATCAAAAAATGACTTGAAAGAAAATCAATCAGTTGACAGACGACTGTCTGTATAAGGACAAACAACTGGAAAGTTAAACAACCTAAACTAAGAAGAATAGAAGCCTGACAGATGACTGTCAACCAGTTGACAGATGACTGCTAGTGTCAAGTGAGAAGCCTGTAGGTGTTTTTCCAGACGACTGCCACCCTACTGAGTTATTTTAAAACTAAATTATTCTAGTGATAGATGACTACCAATCTGGGGACAGACGACTACTACCTCTCTGCCTATGAATTTTATAGTTATAATATATGGACAGACGACTGCCAAGACTTTACAGTTGTCTGGCTTATGGTAGTTTTCAAAAATTTCCAACAGACATATTTTTGAAATTCAAATTATTTGAAGCCCAAACTAAATTACAACTGGGACCTTACTCCAAGTTATTTTGGGGAACAAGCAAGAAAATTTTGCTCATCTATAAATACCTCAAGATACATTGATTTTATACACCAAGAGAGATACCAAAAAATCAAATTCAGCAATTATACTCTCTCAAGTCTTCTGAAATTTTGTCTGAAAAGTTCTTCAAAGCTCACATCATTCACGAAACCAACTAAAGTCATTCTGATCTTCTCACCAATCTTGTGCTTCAATTGCTAATTCTTTCATCTATTGAAAGAACTCTATGGTGATACAATTCTAGAGCTTCAATTCTATATTTCATATTTTGAATTTACTTTGAAGTATATTAGTTGTGCTATAATTGTTGTACTAACCAGCTCTTTGAGGAGCAAGTTCTTTGTACACATCTATTTGATTTTTATCTTATATATTGACGATTCCAAGGATTGTTTGGATCATTGGCTAAGCAAAGGGATATTGCTTAGAGAGGCAGGCTCTAGCCTAACAAAGGAGTGGCTGAACAAGGGGACATCGTTTGGAGAAGGCAGGCTCTAGCCTTAACCAAGGAGTGTTGTAAAGGTATTGTTCCGCCCATTAAAAGGATAGGTTTAGTAATCCTTTGGTGGTTTTCCAAAGGCAAGGACGTAAGCTGGGTATAAGTTGAACCTCGTAAAAATCCCGGCCTTACTCTCTCTTTCCTTTATTCTTTATTTTTAGTATATATACAACTGGGTGGATGATTTGAATATCTAAATTATACAAACTACGTAATTTAGAAATCAAGTAAACTTGAAGTCTAATTTTGATTTGGGTTGCAGAAACCGAAAGGGAGTACATTGGTTACACCATATCTTATGGAAACCATACGGGAGTAAGTTACTTGGTTAACATCCCAAAGATAAATTAACTGAGAGTTTAGTTGAGTTCTGAATATTGGGAAGAGTGGGAATATTGTGTTGATTGAATGTTATATTGCACATCATATTGAAGAAGCAAATCCATCAATACAGGGCTTTATATCAGCAAGTACAAAATTTCATATATACAGGGCTTATATAAACAAACAAACCATTTTAAGATCTTATATTACCAAAGTGTTGTATATGTTAATTTTGGTTTGATTGTTTTTTTTTCAAATTGTGATTGGTTGATTGGATGATTGATTACTTGGATGGTTTTATGTTATTGTGAATTGAATTGAGAAAAAAGCTTTTGCTGAAAGTTTGAAAAATCAATAATAAGTTAAGAATTCCTAAAAAGATTTAAAAGAAATTTTTAAAACTCAATTCACCCCCCTCTTGGGACTACACCTTGCTTTTCAATATATATATATACACACATATAGACTGATAATCTTTTTAGTCTGATACCCCTATAATGACTACTGGAAAATACCTATGTAGCGAAAAACATAAAACTGTACAACCATTATTACAATACCAGAATTTAGTATTATCTCCAAACATAAATACACAACTACATGTCTTCCCAGTAACAACTACCAAAAACCCCTGAATGCTATTCCCAAATACATCCCCATGAAAACACTTACCCTACAGATAGGGTAGTACAAATAACCTCTCTACCTCCGAGGCTAATCTACTCGTCTAATTGGATTACTTGAAAGATGTCAAATTATTGGGATGAGACAACCCTTAGTAAGAAGAAATATGTCATTACTAGAGTGTGGCAATGAAGTTTACATAAATAATTTACTGATGAATAACTAAAACTGAGATAGCTTGTAAAATAAAACACAATATAACTCACACCTATGTGGCTTAAAATACATCTGTAATTTCTAAACTTTCTATTTAATCATACTTCTAGTAATATAATATATTTGTTGTTATTCTTTAAATCTATATACATACATACATACATACATATATATATATATATATATATATATATATATATATATATATATAAAACTTGTGAGAACATCCTTGGAAAACTATATGTCATGATTTAACCCCTCATGATAGGGTTGTGCGTCCTATAGGCGGGACTTAACATTGGTTGGCCTACCAGGATAAGTCAACTGTAACTCTATCATTATTAGACTGATCTCCTCAACCCAGAATATTGGGGAGCCTACAATCCTTCCAGGCACGGTAATTGATCTCCTCACCATCAAACCAGCTGCCTCAACCCAAAATACTAGGGAGCCTGCAATCTCTCCAAGGCACGATTGACTAAAATTCACACACTGTCTGAGATATGTGGTTGCACTCTGATATGAAATAGCAACGGTACCGTGCTCTGCTGACTGAACTGATTCATCAGGGATTTGATACTGTATAATAATATTCTATATATATATATATATATATATATATATATATATATATATCTTACTGTTTTACCATGATTCTATTTCTGTTGAAATAATTATAACATTGTAATAACTGATCTAAACATACGGTGTAATTTGAATAATCTGTAATATTTGAACATTTGAATAATCTAGATGTTATGGTTCTGAAATATTTATATCATGGTATTATGAAAAATGCTGTAAAATATATGTTTCTATACGTATACTATAAATCATGATAATCTGAAAGTTGTATAACTGCTGTACTAGTCTGATATTAACTCATGTCACACAACTAGAATAAATAAATATCCCATATTCCAAAATCTATATTTTCTGATACTAAATATAATTTATGGTCTGAATAATAATCCTAAAAATCATATAATTTAATATCTGTAACCATCTAAATTACATATACTAGAATACATATGCTTCACTAATAAAAATTCTTAATTTAACTGGCATAGCATATTTCCCTTACCTGACAAACTAGGTTCGTTTACTGATTTCTAACTTAGGTCCATGACGTTCATAATTTCACAATCTCGAAATTATACACATACATATTTCCCTGTTAATCAACTGAATTTTCAGAATAAATTCCATACTCACATTTCCTGAATTTATAAACTATTTATCATTTACTTAGATTCCTGAGAACACCCACTAGGTTCTCTAACCTACTTGCAATATAAGTCCTAAAATCCTGAATTCACAACACCCAAATTTAATCATCCCAAACACGAGTATAATAACATGTACAATCAAATCTGGGTTTAGAAAAACCTACAAGCCAAATAACCCTTAAATAACCTACTTACCCTGATTTTGGGATGGTTATCAAACTTCTCAAATCAAAATTCTGCTCCGGCTAAGTTGTAAAGAATCTCCCCAAGATCATCGTGGTAGCTTTTGATCTTCGAATTGGGGAGAAACGGGGCCAGATTTGTAGAGAGCAGTTAGAGCAGAATTTTTTCTAGAGAGAGAAAGGAAAAAGGATTTGATTTTCTTACTGAAACCTGGTTTTTGGATATATATATATAGGTGACTTGACATGTGGCTTTGTCAACGATCTGCGTGTGCTCGTCGATGAGGTGAATAATGTAGTTTGTCGATGAAGGTAAGGATATCATCGACAAACCATTGGGTCCAAAACACCTCCTCGCAGTATCTCTTTGTCGACGAAACACTAAACTTCATCCACGAACCATAAAAGGGAGTTCATCGACGAGGTTAGGGCATTCGTTGACGAACCTTGTTTTACCTCCTTTAAATTTTCCTTTCCCTCTTTATTTAATTACTATTATTTTTTGGGTCTTTACATGAAGAATCTTGTTGATTGTGCTCTCATTTTTTTATTGTTGTATGTTGATGACATGCTAATTATTGTGAAGGAAATAACTAAGGTAAATCAGTTGAAGATTCTATTGCATAGAGTTTGACATGAAGGATCCAAGTGCATCTAAGAAGATACTTATGATGGAGATTCGTCGGGACAGAACTGCAAGGACATTGTGGAGAAGGTGTTGGAGAGGTTTAGCATGACTTATGAAAAATCGATACGTACACCTTCAGTGAATCACTTAAATTGTCTACTGTTGAATGTCTTAGGATGAATGATGATATCCGGGACATGTCAAAGGTCCCCTATGCTAGTGCTGTGGGGAGCTTAATGTATGTTATGGTATGTACAACACTAGACTTGGCACATGCGATAAGTGTAGTAACTAAGTTTCTTTCTAATCCAAGTAGACAACATTGGAAAGTCATTAAATGGATTTTTAGATACTTACAGAGTACTTTTAATTATGGCATCATATTTAGCAAGTAGCAGAGTGATCCATCAGTTGTGAGATTTGTTGATGTTGATTATGTAGGGGATATGGATGACAGAAAGTCTATAATGGGCTATGTATTAACCCTTGTGAGAGGACCTATTTGTTGGAGGTCTATGGTACAATCCCTAGTGGGATTACCTACAATTGAGTTTGAGTACATGGCAGTTGCTGAAACTACAAAGGAAGTGTTATGACTTACTGGTTTAGTTAAGGAGCTAGGTATACAGTAAGGTGGAGTTGAGCTGTGTTGTGACAGTCAGAGTGCCATCTATTTGGAAAAGAATCAAGTGTATCATGCTAGACAAACATATAGATGTGAGGTTCCACAGGATCTAGGAGTTCATTTCTTCAGGTGAACTTGTGCTTGAGAAAGTTCACACTTCTGAGAATGCAACGGATATGTTGATGAAACCAATTACCATGGATAAGTTCAAGCATTGCTTGGACTTACTTCATCTCTACAGTTGCTAGAAGGGAAACGGTCCCAACTTAATGTCCCAAGGTCAAGATGGAGCAGTAGGTTGTATTTTTTATTTCTCCAAAGGGGCATATATTCACCAAGGTGGATATTATTTTGATATGTTGCTTATATACTGAATGGGATGCATGTACAAAGAGAGAATATGGTGGAAAATCAAAGTGTTGGGGAGTAACGTGGAAACCGTCGAGGATTGACTATATCTGTCGATGGTTTGACACCTAATTTCGGACAATTCACAATTGACCAATACATGAATTACTCATCATCTCATGTTGCATTGGTCATCATATCATATAATTAACTAGGCACAATTCAGATATAAAGAAAATCCATATAATATACATACAAAAAGTATACACTCAAGAGGGTAAAATTAAGAACCAACCATCCATCCACCCAGATGTTCAAATTATATATTAAACCACACGTTCAACACCTCATCTATCATCTTATCCATTCATTTCTCATATAATTATTTTTTTATCTAAATGATTGTGAGAGAGAGAGAGAGAGAGGGAGAGAGAGATAGATAGATAGAGAGAGAGAGAGAGAGAGAGAGAGAGAGAGAGAGAGAGAGAGAGAGAGAGAGAGAGAGAGAGAGTATCCAACTATAACATAAATTGCATAAATAATCCCCATATTGTATCCTAGTATCATCAGCAACAAGTCTATCCAAAACGCCACCCACATTCGTTAATTAATTAATTAATTTATTCAGTATCAAATTGCAATTCTTAATATAAATTCCATTAAAACCTTTGCAAATGGGATAAAATGGGTTAATAATCTTGAAATTTGTAGTAACGGAAAAATAAAAAAACCAATAGAGTTTGGTTGACTACTCTTTGCAAGTGGTCGATGGCTTGATGCTGCAAACCTTATTTTGGGCTATTTTTTAGCCTTTTATTCAAAATAATTATTTTAAAGTGGAACACACATAGACACAGACACACAGACATAGACACACACACACACACACACACACACACACACACACACACACACACACACAGGGTAAGTGCTTCAACCATACTTAGAATATACTTTAAGGTGGTAGGTCTTTCAAATCTCACATTGAATGAATTGAAAGCCTACATTCTCTATTTTCAATGGTACTCTTGACTGGAACTTTGGAAATAAAATATTTTTTCCTTTATTTTACCTTTATAAAAAACAAAATAAAGTGACAACTCTATTTCAAATAGAAAGGGTAAGTAAGATAACCTAAGGATGGTTATGTTAGGTTATCTCACTCACTTTGACTTATTACAAGTCACCAAATATTGGCAACCCAAAATGGGTCTCTAAATCCCATGTCAACAATATTTTTTTGTAATAATTGAATCTATCATTAATATTCATTATTTATAGACCTAAAGAGTTACTATTAACACTCTTTGAAATCAACATAATTGTTAATTAAAGAATTAATATGCATACTTTTTTCAATTCTCAAATAATCATGACTATTAAATTCAAATTTAAATTGATGATTAATTTATATTTTTTTAGGAAAAAGGACAAGAGAGAATATATTAGCTTAGCAGGTATATAGAAAGGAACAAATACACATGTAATAAGGACCATACTAATAGAAACTACTAAATGTCCTAAAACTAGAGATTAAGCATTTTATGGCTTTGAGGCATCGATTAGATTTAGAAGCCAAATTGAGGAGCCTCTCTATCTCTTATTCCTAAATAAAAAATGGCAAGGAACTTTTGTGGCACCATCAACTTCTCTATAGATTAGTGCTGTATTGCAAAAATTGAAAATAAATTATTTTATTTACTTCCTCTTCATAGTGACAAAAGAGGCAAACAACTAAATGAATGACATCCCTAATTTGAATATGGTCTAATGTGAAAAGTTAAGTGTACTCCCAAGAGGAGGGGGGGGGGGGGGAGTGAATTGGGTTTTTAAAATTTTCTTTAGAATCCCTTTGTTTTACAAGTTCCTTTAAGTAAGAGTTAACTCCTTTTTCAATTTTAGTTAATTTGCAATCACACTCTTCAAACACAACAACTTCACAATTACAATTGATGTTCAATCCAATCAATGAAGTTAGCTTGATATCACAAAAATAGAAAATTCAACCAAGCTTCCAAAATTCAAATATCGATGTCAAATAAGTATCTCGATTTTAAGTATGTAACCAACCAATATATTAATGAGCTTTGGTATTAATCAATCAACATACTCCCTTGTTGTTTCCACAATATATTGATCAATCAACGTACTCCCTTATGGTTTCCGCAATTCCCAAAAGTAGATTAATATCCAACAATTCAAATAAGCATCTACGCAGTTTATATGTGCTATAATTTAAAGAAAATAGGGAAGAGAGTGACACCGAGTTTTTACGAGGTTCGGCTATACTCGCCTATGTCCTTGCCTTAGGCAACACACCTAAGGATTCTACTATACCACTCCTTTACGGGGCGGAGCAATCCTTTACAACACTCCTTCAATAGGATAGAGCCCTCCTCTCCAAGAAATACCCTATGCTCGGTACAAAGTTTCAACAACCTGAACCGTCAAAAAGAAAGAAGAAACAAGAACAAATTCTTGTGTACAAAGACACTCTCACAATAGAGCTAATTAGTATAAGTAAGAGCACTGATATACTTCAAATCAAATATCAATAAAGAATAAATTTGAAGCTCAAGAAGTTAATCACTGAGAGTTCTTTCTTAGATTTGAGAAACTCGACAATTACTCAGAGAACCATAGGCTTTGTTTAGCAAAATCTTAGTTGAAATCTTTAGCAAGAGTTTGAGCAAGAGGGAGCTTTTGAAGAGTTTACAATTTCAATGCTTGAATGCTGATTGTATTGCTTGGTGTACAAAAATCCTTGGGTTTAGGGAGTATTTATAGAGTTTAGAAAGTAATTTCATGTTTCCCACGTCACTTGGAGTGTTTCCCAAGTTTTTACAACGTTTAGAATTCAAAAACTTAATTTTGGAAATTTCTCATTACTGTTTAA